>NC_090023.1:3225000-3260000 GCF_037176765.1 Anolis sagrei
TCTCTGCTTTTTCCTTCATTCCCTCTTTCCTTCCCTCCCCCCTTTCTTTCCCTTCCTCTTTCCCTTCTCCTTTCTCTTCTTTCTTCCTTCTCTACCTCCTTCCTTCCTTCTCTACCTCCTTCCATCCTTCCTTCTTTCTCTCCTTCTATCCTTCCTTCCGTCCCTCCTTCTCTTTTTTAATTTCCTTCCCTCCTTCTTTATCTCTTTTCAGTGTACCCCTTTTTCTTTCACTCCCTTATTCTCTCCTTCCTTTCTTCTCTACCTCTTTTTTTCCTTTCCTTGCTTCTCTGCTTTTTCCTTCATTCCCTCTTTCCTTCCCTCCTTTCTTCCTTCTCTACCTCCTTCCTTCCTTCCTTCCTTCCTTCCTTCCTTCCTTCCTTCGCTCTTTGGTTCCATCCTTCCTTCCCTCCTTCCTTCCCTCCCTCTTTCTCTCCTTCTTTCCTTCCCTCCCTCCCTCTCTCTTTTCTTCTTTCCTTCTCTTTTTTGATTTCCTTCCCTCCTTCCTTCCTTCTCTACCTCTTTCCAGCATATCCCTTTTCTCTTTCCCTCCCTTATTATCTCCTTCCTTCTCTACCTCTTTCTTTCCTTCCTTGCTTCTCTGCTTTTTCCTTCCTTTCCTCTTTCCCTCCCTCATAGAATCATAGAATCCTAGAGTTGGAAGAGACCTCCTGGGCCATCCAGTCCAACCCCATTCTGCCAAGAAGCAGGAATACTGCATTCAAATCACCCCTGACAGATGGCCATCCAGCCTCTGTTTCAAAGCTTCCAAAGAAGGAGCCTCCACCACACTCCGGGACAGAGAGTTCCACTGCTGAACGGCTCTCACAGTCAGGAAGTTCTTCCTCATGTTCAGGTGGAATCTCCTCTCTTGTAGTTTGAAGCCATTACTCCATTGCATCTTAGTCATCAGGGAAGCAGAAAACAAGCTTGCTCCCTCCTCCTCCCTGTGGCTTCCTCTCACATATTTATACATGGCTATCATATCTCCTCTCAGCCTTCTCTTCTTCAGGCTAAACATGCCCAGTTCCCTAAGCCGCTCCTCATAGGGCTTGTTCTCCAGACCCTTGATCATTTGAGTCGCTCTCCTCTGGACACATTCCAGCTTGTCAATATCTCTCTTGAATTGTGGTGCCCAGAATTGGACACAATATTCCAGGTGTGGTCTAACCAAAGCAGAATAGAGGGGTAGCATTACTTCCTTAGATCTAGACACTAGGCTCCTCTTGATGCAGGCCAAAATCCCATTGGCTTTTTTTTGCAGCCACATCACATTCCTGGCTCATGTTTAACTTGTTGTCCACGAGGACTCCAAGATCTTTTTCACACATACTGCTCTCAAGCCAGGCATTGTTCCCCATTTTGTATCTTTGCATTTCGTTTTTCATGCCAAAGTGGAGTCTCTTGCATTTGTCCCTGTTGAACTTCATTGTGTTAGTTTTGGCCCATCATCTCTCTAATTTGTCAAGATCCCTTTGAGTCCTGCTCCTGTCCTCTGGACTATTGGCTCTCCCTCCCAATTTGGTGTCGTCTGCAAACTTGATGATCCTGCCTTCTAGCCCTTCATCTAAGTCATTAATAAAGATCTCGCTTCTTCTCTCCCAAAAAAGGCTCAAAACAGCTAACCATGCAATACATACATTAAAATCCAAAGCGTACAAACACTGAAAGAGAATTAAACACAGGAATGAATAAAAACACATAGTTTAAAAGGAATAAAATTATGCAAAAACCTGTTAAAAGGACAGCCATGCAGCAGCTGTCCGTGGTGCTGAAACTTCTCTCTCAACTGGACTCACTGTTGTCGCTCAGTCTGAACCTGAGCTTTCTGAGCCTGGGTTTCCTCAGGACTAGGAGGAGGATGGGTTACAAATTTCTGAACATGTCCCTGTTGTTGAGGCAGACAGTGTTGATACAGAAGAAGAGACGGCATTTCTGTTTCCCAGAGAAAGGGATGTTGTTTTAGATGATGGTCATGATTTGAGTGAAACTTCACAGCTACAGGTGGAGGAGTCGGCTGCTCCGTCTGTGAGTTTAGTGCCTCGCAATTCCCAGGCTGACCAGACCCAGGATAATGAGTTATTCGGCCTTGAGGGTGCTGGGGATTTGATTAGGGAGGACAGTCTGCAATTAAGGGTATGCCGAAGTGCTTGGCTTGCTAACAAACTGGAAGTTCGAGGTCAACGTAATGATTTCATGCTATTTAACGATCAGTTTGAAGTCAATGCTTTGTCAGTGCAACTTTGCTTACACCCTGTTAACTTCTCTGAAATTGCCTCGGCTTTTGGGAAAAGCTTTTGGCTCTTTGGGACTTTGGTTTTGATCCTGGTTTCTGGGGACTCTCTCATAGAATCATAGAATCATAGAATCAAAGAGTTGGAAGAGACCTCATGGGCCATCCGGTCCAACCCCCTGCCAAGAAGCAGGAATATTGCATTCAAAGCACCCCTGACAGATGGCCATCCAGCCTCATAGAATCATAGAATCAAAGAGTTGGAAGAGACCTCATGGGCCATCCGGTCCAACCCCCTGCCAAGAAGTAGGAATATTGCATTCAAAGCACCCCTGACAGATGGCCATCCAGCCTCTGATTAAAAGCTTCCAAAGAAGGGGCAGAGAGTTCCACTGCTGAATGGCAATCACCATCAGGAAGGTGTTCCTCATGTTCAGATGGAATCTCCTCTCTTGTAGTTTGAAGCCATTGTTCCATTGCGTCCTAGTCTCCAGGGAAGCAGAAAACAAGCTTGCTCCCTCCTCCCTGTGACTTCCTCTCACATATTTATACATGGCTATCATGTCTCCTCTCAGCCTTCTCTTCTTCAGGCTAAACATGCCCAGCTCCTTAAGCCGCTCCTCATAGGGCTTGTTCTCCAGACCCTTGGTCATTTTAGTCGCCCTCCTTTGGACACATTCCAGCTTGTCAATATCTCTCATGAATTGTGGTGCCCAGAATTGGACACAATATCCCAGGTGTGGTCATGCTGCCATGGATTCTTGTTTGACCAATACTTGTGGACTTCATGTTATTTGCCTTTGGACCCTGGAAGCTCTGCCTTTGCAATTGAGACTCTGTTTTGACTATTGAATTTTTGCAACCTTATTTCTACATTTGTGATTTTGTTTTTCTTCAATAAACTACAAAACCTACAGCCTTGGTGTGTGGTGTTGTTCTGAGCAAGGTGAATCTATCCTGAGTTGTGACATCAATGGCCTTTGATGCTCCTTTACAAACTGAGAATGGATTCACTGGATTTCATGGCTGGAAATCCACTTTGGGTTTTGGAAAGTCCTTTTTGTGCCATGGAGAGAGATATCTAATGTTGGAACTTTATTGTAAGCCACCATCCCTAGTATGAGAAGCATGTAAGAGGAATCCCCGGTGGTGCAGTGGGTTAAACTGCTGAGCTACTGAACTTGCTGATCGAAAGGTCACATTCGAATCCAAGATGCGGCTTGAGCTCCTGCTGTTAGCCCCAGCTTCTGTCAACCTAGCAGTTCGAAAACATGCAAATGTGAGTAGAATAATAGAATCAAAGAGTTGGAAGAGACCTCCTGGGCCATCCATTCCAACCCCATTCTGCCAAGAAGCAGGAATATTGCATTCAAACCACCCCTGACAGATGGCCATCCAGCCTCTGTTTAAAAGCTTCCAAAGAAGGAGCCTCCACCACACTCCGGGGCAGAGAGTTCCACTGCTGAACGGCTCTCACACTCAGGGTAGATCAATAGGTACTGCTCCAGCGGGAAGGTAATGGTGCTCCATGAGGTCATGCCGGCCACATGACCTTGGAGGTGTCTACGGACAACACCGGCTCTTCGGCTTAGGAATGGAGATGAGCACCAGAGTCCCAGAGTTGGACACGACTGGACTTAATGTCAGGGGAAAACCTTTACCTTGAGAGGAGAAATAGACACTTTCTAACATTTTGTCCGTAGACACCTCCAAGATACAAAATGGGGGACAATGCCTGGCTTGAGAGCAGGACGTTTGAAAAAGATCTTGGAGTCCTCGTGGACAACAAGTTAAACATGAGCCAGGAATGTGATGTGGCGGCAAAAAAAGCCAATGGGATTTTGGCCTGCATCAATAGGAGCATAGTGTCTAGATCTAGGGAAGTCATGCTACCCCTCTATTCCGCTTTGGTTAGACCACACCTGGAATATTGTGTCCAATTCTGGGCACCACAATTCAAGAGAGATATTGACAAGCTGGAATGTGTCCAGAGGAGGGTGACTAAAATGATCAAGGGTCTGGGGAACAAGCCCTATGAGGAGCGGCTTAAGGAGCTGGGCATGTTTAGCATGAAGAAGGGAAGGTTGAGAGGAGATATGATAGCCATGTATAAATATGTGAGAGGAAGCCACAGGGAGGAGGGAGCAAGCTTCCTTTCTGCTTCCCTGGAGACAAGGACGCGAAACAATGGCTTCAAACTACAAGAGAGGAGATTCCATCTGAACATGAGGGAGAACTTCCTGACTGTGAGAGCCGTTCAGCAGTGGAACTCTCTTCCCCGGAGTGTGGTGGAGGCTCCTCCTTTGGAAGCTTTGAAACAGAGGCTGGATGGCCATCTGTCAGGGGTGGTTTGAATGCAATATTCCTGCTTCTTGGCAGAATGGGGTTGGACTGGATGGCCCATGAGGTCTCTTCCAACTCTTTCATTCTATGATTCTATGATTCTAAGAGATTCCATCTGAACATGAGGGAGAACTTCCTGACTGTGAGAGCCGTTCAGCAGTGGAACTCTCTGCCCCGGAGGGAGTGTGGTGGAGGCTCCTCCTTTGGAAGCTTTGAAACAGAGGCTGGATGGCCATCTGTCAGGGATGATTTGAATGCAATATTCCTGCTTCTTGGCAGAATGGGGTTGGACTGGATGGCCTAGGAGGTCTCTTCCAACTCTTTGATTCTAGGATTAAATCCAATTCATCAAATCTGCACATTATATTAACTAATTAATTAATCAATCAGTTTGTTTATTTACGGCATTTATATGCCACCCTTTTCACCCCAAAGGGGACTCATAGTGGCTTACAAGATATATATATATATATATATATATATATATATATATATATATATATATATACACACACACACACACACACACATACATACATACATACATACATATACACAGATACACACACACACACACACACAAAATATATTATATTATTAACATAGCACAATATCAGTATTATATATTACTATATTGTACTGTTATGACATCTATAACTTGAAGGAGGACAAGAGAAGCTCCAATGGGAACATATGGAACATGGGTTCAAGGATTCCCAACCATTGCTGTTCCTCAGTCTCCTGCTTGACTATCCTTGGCTTTCCAGATGGCTGTCTGGACTCTTCCTTCACCCCAAAAACCCTTTGTTCCCCATTTTGGCCTCAAAAACTAGACACCGAAGGCCCCAATCCATTCTCTGCACTGGAATTGATGCCTCTTGCTGTAACTTCCAGTTCAGAAATGTCTGGCAGGGAATGGCTGGCACATTTCCCGGAACCCAAGGGTGCCTTTCTCTCCTCCCCATCAACACCGGAGGAGGCTTTTTGTCTCCTTCCTGATTTGCATATTATAGACACTTCCCTTAATTAACTCAAATAGCACGGGAACCAAATGGAAGAAAAACACCCTGCTGTTGCCGTGATGACTAATTCCTGCTGCATTTGCCCAACTGGGAGCTCTCCTAGAAGCCTACGGAGGCCATCTAGTCCAACCCCAGTGGGCATGTTTTGGGGGTTTGTGAGCATTATTGTTTATATGAGTATTCTCACCTCATCATAGACATCGTGCTAATGGTTTGTTGAAACTACGGCAATATGTATTTCAGGGTTGGGGGGTTATCATACGAAAGCTGACTGGCACAACCTGGGGATCACAACCAGATACAGTGAAGACATCTGCCCTTGCGCTCTGCTACTCTGCTGCTGAGTACGCATGCCCAGTGTGGAACACATCTCACCACACTAAAGCAGTGGATGTGGCTCTTAATGAGACATGCCGCATTATCATGGGGTGCCTGCGCCCTACACCACTGGAATAATTACACTGTCTAGCCGGTATCGCACCACCTGACATCCGCCGGGAAGTAGCAGCCAATAGTGAAAGGACCAAGGCAGAGACATCTCCAGCTCATCCCCTGTTTGGGTATCAGCCAGCACGTCAATGACTTAAATCTAGAAATAGTTTTCTAAGATCTACAGAGACACTCGCTGGAACACCTCAGTAAGCGAGAGTCCAAAAGTGGCAGGCTCAAACCCAGAACCTCAACCAATGGCTGATACCAAACGAGACACTCCCCCCTGGGCACACAGAGGACTGGGCAACCTGGAAGGCGCTGAACAGACTGCGCTCTGGCACCACGAGATGCAGAGCCAACCTTCAGAAATGGGGCTACAAAGTGGAATCCTCGACATGCGAATGCGGAGAAGAGCAAACCACTGACCACCTGCTGCAATGCACCCTGAGCCCTGCCACATGCACAAGGGAGGACCTTCTTGCGGCAACACCAGAGGCACTCCAAGTGGCCAGATACTGGTCAAAGGACATTTAATCAACTCTCATACTCACAAATCTTGTAATCTGCTTGTTTGCTTTGTTTCTGTTAGAAATGTAATATAATTTGACTGGTTGTCCTGACATGACAAATAAATAAATAAATAGGGTTGGGGGACCTCGAAAGAGGCACAATGATGAAAAATTAATGGGGCCATGACTAAAACATGAGATTATTCCTTCCCCTACTTTAAGGAAGACATTTGGTGTTTCATATTAGCAATTGGCACATTTTCGGGGAAGGAAGAACAATATCTTATCGTGTATTATGTGCTGCAGATTAATGCCTTATTCCCACTCGGAAATAAATACATTTCGGAGTCCCTCTACGGAGATGAGAAGATTGGGATATAAAAGTTTTAAATAAATAAATATAAATAGGCAGTAAGAGCACCTAAAGCTTCAGAGAACTTCTGTCCAACCATTTCAAAGCTAGGTTCTTGTGGGGTTTTTCGGGCTATAGAGCCATGTTCTAGAGGCATTTCTCCTGACGTTTCGCCTGCATCTATGGCAAGCTTCCTCAGAGGTAGTGAGGTCTGTTGGAAGTAGGAAAAATGGGTTTATATATCTGTGGAATGGCTGGGGTGGGGAAAGGAGCTCTTCCCTGCTGCAGTTAGGTGTGAATGTTTAGCTGATCACCTTCATTAGCATTTGAAGGCCTGCCTGAGCCTGGGAAAATCTGATGCTGGGAGGTGTTAATCTGTGCCTGGTTTTTTCCTCTCTGTTGTTTAGCTGTTATAATTTTAGAGTTTTTTAATACTGGTAGCCAGATTTTGTTCATTTTCATGGTCTCTTCCTTTCTGTTGAAATTGTCCACATGCTTGTGGATTTCAATGGCTTCTCTGCGTAGTCTGACATGGTGGTTGTGAAAGTGGTCCAGCATTTCTGTGTTCCCGAATAATCTGCTGTGTCCAGGTTGGTTCATCAGGTGCTCTGCTATGGCTGACTTTTCTGGTTGGAGTAGTCTGCAGTGCCTTTCATGTTCCTTGATGCGTGTCTGGGCAATGCTGCGTTTGGTGGTCCCTCTGTAGACTTGTCCACAGCTGCATGGCATACGGTAGACCTGGGTAACAACGGAAAAATTTGTTTCTAAAATCGATTCGTTTTTTGGGGGTTTTTGCGTTTCGTTATTTAAAATAATTACAAAATTTTCCTTTTAAAAAGTTCGATATTTATGAAATTTCGTAAATGTGAAAAATATTACAAAACATTAACGAATCGATTTCCGAAACAATAACGAATCGATTCGTTAATGGCGGACGCGACCGCGAAATACGCTAAAAAACCTCCAAAAACTTCTGAAGCTTCCCTCTCCCTCTGTTCTTGACTGTTGGTATGATATTATAATTTTTTTTCACTAATTAAACAAAAAACTTGCCCCAGACATGCGGAAATAATAACGAAACGACCTCAGAACAATAATGAAACGAATACAATAACAAAATACGAAGCATTTACAAAACGTGTTTAAAAAATCGTTTTTTAAAAAAATTGCTCCAGAATGGTTCGTTATCGTTTTGTAATTTAAAAAATTAACGAATTATTAACGAATTACGAATTAACGAAACGAAACCGCCCAGCCCTAGTATACGGTAGACTCCTGCAGAGGTGAGAGGATCCCTCTTGTCCTTTGCTGAACGTAGCATTTGTTGGATTTTCTTGGTGGGTTTGTAGCGGTGATGGCACAATCATCAGCATAGATGAAACTCTCTGTCCCTTCTGGCAGTGGCTGGTCATTTGTGTAAATGTTAAACATTGATGAAACAAGCACGCTACCCTGAGGCAGGCCGTTCTGCTGTTCTTGCCTTTTGCTTCTCTGGCCCTGGAACTCAACAAAAAAGCTCCTGTTTTGTAGCAGGTTTCCTATGAAGCTGGTGAGGTGGTCATCCTTTGTGATACTCTAGATTTTTCTCAGGAGAAAGTGGTGATTTACAGTACCATATGCTGCTGCTGATGCTGACAGGTCTATGAAGACAGCTCCTGTAATCTGCTGTCTTCATAGACCTGTCAGCAGCGCAATTAAAGCCTTCCAAAGATCTGCCAATGAAAGGCTGCTTCATGCACAAAACTAGCATACAATGCTAATGCATTTGGGCTCATCTCCAGATGGATAATGGCCCACCT
This sequence comes from Anolis sagrei, assembly GCF_037176765.1. Taxonomy (NCBI): domain Eukaryota; kingdom Metazoa; phylum Chordata; class Lepidosauria; order Squamata; family Anolidae; genus Anolis; species Anolis sagrei. Next base: position 3,233,688 of record NC_090023.1, read on the forward strand.
ATGCATTTGGGGTTGCAACTTGCAAAGATGCACTGGGTGGTTGCATATGTATATTTAGAGATTTGCTCCATTTCCTGCTTTATATCCTAAGTTTCCTCCATCTAGTAGAGGAGGAACTGGTGGTTTGGCCAGCTCCTCCTCCTGCAATACAGCCTATACAGCTGGCTCTCCCCTCCAAGTCCTAAACAGGGCTGACCTTGCTTAGCTTCCAAGAACAGGGTGGCACCTTTTGGGTATTTGCACCCTGTATTGTTTGTGAATAAGCCAGGAAGACTCAGAGATAGTCATTCCAGTTCCTTCCTTTGAAATACAACTTATAGCAGCGGGTATTTGTTGTGTGGTCTCCCCTCCAAGTCCTAACCAGGGCTGACCCTGCTTAGCTTCCAAGATCAATCAGAATCTGGCACCTTTTGGGTATTTAGGCCTTATATTGTTTTGTGAATAGGCCAGGAAGACTGAGAGATAATTATTCCCTTAGTTTGAAATATAATCTTTTCCCATTGGTCTCCCTTCCAAGTCCTAACCAAGGCTGACCCTGCTTAGCTTCCAAGATAGGATGGGATCTGGCACATTTTGGGCATTTAGGCACTGTATTATTTTGTGAATAGACTAGGAAGACACAGAGATAGTCATTCCCTTTTGTTTGAAACACAACCTATAGTTGATGGTCTCCCCTCCAAGTCCTAACCAGGGTTGGCCCTGCTTAGCTTCCAAGATCAGATGGGATCTGGCACATTTTGGGCATTTGGGCACTGTATTATTTTGTGAATAGGCCAGGAAGACACAGAGATAGTCATTCCCTTTTGTTTGAAACACAACCTATAGTATATGGTCTCCCCTCCAAGTACTATCCAGAGTTGACCCTGCTTAGCTTCCAAGATCTGATGGACTCTAGCACTTTTTGGGTAGTTAGAAACTCTATTATTTTGCTAATAGGCCAGGAAGACTCAGAGATAGTCATTCCCTTTTGTTTGAAACACAAGCTATAGTAGATGGTCTCCCCTCCAAGTCCTAACCAGGGTTGGCCCTGCTTAGCTTCCAATATAGGATGGGATCTGGCACTTTTTAGGTATTTAGGCCCAATATTAATTTGTAAATAGGCCAGGAAGACTGAGAGATAGTCATTCCCTTGTGTCTGAAACACAACCTATAGTAGACGGTCTCCCTTCCAAGTCCTAACCAAGGCTGACCCTGCTTAGCTTCCAAGATTAGATGGTATCTGACACCTTTTGGGTATTTAGGCACTGTATTATTTTGTGAATAGGCCAGGAAGACTCAGAGATAGCCATTCCCTACAACCTATAGTAGATGGTCTCCCCTCCAAGTACTATCCAGGACTGACCCTGCTTAGCTTCCAAAATTAGATGAGATCTGGCCCCTTTAGGGTGTTTAGATCATGTATTATTGTGTAAACTCCCTTTGCACTCATGCACAGCTGCTTTTAATTGGCGATTTCAAACCCAGAGTGGCTATACCATCCCCATGGAGCATGTCATTTCTGATGTTCTTCCCCATGGGCCACATGCGCTTTGCGTCACTCTTTCTCCCATCCCAGTTGCCCCAGTTTGCTCTCTTCTGGTCCCTCTGGGTTTGAGAGGAAAGACACAAGGCAGAGGCCATTCGCAGTGACATTGCTGGGAAGTTTTGGAGCCGAAGGACGAGGCGCTGACCTCTGCATCGGGAAGATGTGCGGACAGCGCATAGCTCCCAATGATGGGACAGATTTGGACAGAACGGCCAAAGGTCACTCTCTTTGCAGGCCGAAGGTCTTGGGCTCAAATGCATCTAGATCCAGTGCGCAGCTGGTGGAAGAGATGATGCTGGGGGCAAAACAAGCACATCCTGCATTTGGTTTCATTTGCCATCCAGTTGGGTTTGACTTACAAGAAGTCTGAGGACAAGATGCTTTCCATGGTAGTTGTTTGCAAATATCTCTAAAGACACCTGATCTTTGGAGCTAAGCAGGGTCTGCCCTGTTTACTACCTGGATGGGAGACCGCAAGCAGATACTTAATACTGTGGGATGTATTCTCGAAACACCCGAATATCCTAAGTGCACCAGGCCCTTTCACATCGTGGATGCTAAGCAGGGTCTGCCCTGGCTACTAGCTGCACACATATACATATACACATGCACACATTCATACACATATATGCACAAGCACATACAGATATACACATATATACACACATACACACATATATACATATGCACACATTCATACACACGCACATATATGCACAAGCACATACAAATATACACACACATATACACACATATATACATATGCACATGCACATACAAATATACATATATACACACATATACATATACACATGTGTACATTCATACACACACATATGCACAAGCACATACAAATATACGCATATACACACATACACACATATATACATATGCACACATTCATACACAGACACATATATGCACAAGCACATACAAATATATACACATATATACACACATATATGTATGCACATGCACATACAAATATACATATATACACACATACATATACACATGCACACATTCATACACACACATATGCACAAGCACATACAAATATACACATATATACACACATATACATATACACATGCACACATATACATATACACATGCACATGCACATGCGCACATATATGCACAAGCACATACAAATATACACATATATACACACATATGCACACATTCATACACACATTCATGCACAAGCACATACAAATATACACACATATATACATATGCACATGCACATACAAATATACATATATAAACACATATACATATACACATGTGCACATTCATACACACACATATATACACACATATATACATATGTACATGTACTTACAAATATACATATATAAACACATATACATATACACATGTGCACAAGCACATACAAATATACACACATATATACACACATACACACATATATACATATGCACACATTCATACACACGCACATATATGCACAAGAACATACAAATATACACACATATATACACACACATACACACATATATACATATGCACAGGCACACACAAATATACATATATACACACATATACATATACACATGCACACATACATGCACACATGTGTATATGCATATACACATGCACACAAATATATACATACACATATATACACACAAATATGCATATAGACAAGCACACAAATACACAATATGCATATACATATATAAACAAATAAACACACAAATACACAAATATGCACACACATGTATACACCCACACACACATATATATGCAAACACACATATATACACAAATATATAAGCACACATTACTTCCTTAGGTGACCTCTCGTTCGAGTAGGATGCATATACATATATAAACCAATAAACACACAAATATAAATACACAAATATACACACACATATATACACCCACACACACATATATATGCAGACACAAATATATACACACACATTACTTACTTAGGTGACCCCTCGTTGTTCGAGTAGGATAATCCTCCAGGGTGGGTCCATAACACATACACACACAAAATACATATATACAGACTGGGCCACAGCAATGCATGGCAGGGGGTGGCTAGTGTGTGTGTGTATATATATATATATCTGTATACAGAGAAAAACAAATTACCTGTGAGACACAGTGTGGGAAAGGAGAGGATGCGCTGCAGACAATGGACCTGCAAGGAAACCTGGCAAGGAGATGCAAGGCGTGTGCTGATTCCGTGATGCGTCCACCATCGCCTTTCCGTTTGGAGCATTGGGATGCGTCCTTGGCAAGGGCTGGGCTGCTGTGTTTTACGGGAAGCATCTGGACCGCGCATCGCAGCCGGGCTTCCTTTGCGCTGCCTTCCTGGGATGCTCAGGAAGCCCTTTTTGGAGCAAAGACAGCCGCTGCAACACACGGCTTGTGCGCTCCATGCTGCCGCAGCAGAGAGAGGGCTGGGCTGGCGCACGGCGTGTGATGCCGGCACAGGAACAATCGTGCCAGGCACAGGGTTGCGCCTGGTCCAGCCGAGCGAGGTTCAGCCTTCTTCCCTGCCTTCCCTGTCTCGACTCGTTTGCTGGCCCCTTCTGCCATGAAAGGGGCCCATGGGGGATCCAGAGGTCTCGACGGGGGCCCCACAAACAGAGCCACAGAAGAGGTCATGAAGCGGTAAGCAAGGGGTAGCATGGGCACATGGGTGAGCATCTCTCCAGAGGCTCAAATCTCTTGCAATGGCACAAATGGGTCCACTGTATCCATCTAGTGCAGACATGGGCCAACTTGGCCCCTCTAGGTGTTTTGGTATGTGGGGATCTGTTTGTGGGGAATTGCAAAGGATTCATGCCATAGGACCCCTGAGCATGACACAATGATGTCAAACTGCCTGAACTTCCTTTGTCTGCGGCGCATCTGAACATTAGGAAGAACTCTCTGACTGTGAGAGCCGTTCAGCAGTGGAACTCTCTGCCCCGGAGTGTGGTGGAGGCTCCTTCTTTGGAGGCTTTTAAGCAGAGGCTGGATGGCCATCTGTCAGGGGTGATTTGAATGCAATATTCCTGCTTCTTGGCAGAATGGGGTTGGACTGGATGGCCCATGAGGTCTCTTCCAACTCTTTGATTCTATGATTCTACGTTCTATGAACTCTACGAGGGAGATCAGGCACAGGCAAATTCATCCCTCCGGGCATTTTGGACTTCGACACCCACAATCCCTAGCAGCCGGCTATTAGGAATTGTGGATGCTGAAGTCCAAAATGCCCGGAGGGATGACATTTGCCCATGCCTGTGATAGATGCACGTCTTAGGTTCATGGAGGATCTCGAAAGCACTCTGCACATGCTCTGCTATGTTTCGGTGACCAGGTGCCAAACTACAAACCCCATGATCCTAAAGGACAGGCCTGAGCAAACTTGGGCCCTTGAGCGCTCCAGCTGGAGGTCAGCTGTGACCAGCAGTGCTGCAGAAGGAGGGCAAAAGAGATAAATGTGCCAAGAGGAAGGCGCGTCAAGCCAACCCCGACTTGGGCCCTCCAGGTGTTTTGGACTTCAACTCCCACAATTCCCAACAGCCTCAGCCCCCATCCTTTCCCCCTTCATGGGCCAACTTGGGCCCTCCAGGTCTTTATGGACTACAACTCCCACAATTCCTAACAGCCTCAGCCCCCATCCTTTCCCCCTTCATGGGCCAACTTGGGCCCTCCAGGTCTTTTGGACTACAACTCTCACAATTCCTAACAGCCTCAGGCCCCATCCTTTCCCCCTTAATGGGCCAACTTGGGCCCTCCAGGTCTTTATGGACTTCAACTCCCACCATTCCTAACAGCCTCAGGCCCCATCCTTTCCCTCTTCATGGTCCAACTTGGGCCCTCCAGGTGTTTTGGACTTCAACTCCCACAATTCCTAACAGCCTCAGGCCCTTTCCTTTCCTTGCTTAAGCGGCTGAGGGGGAAAGGATGGGGCCTGAGGCTGTTAGGAATGGTGGGAGTTGAAGTCTAAAACACCTGGAGGGCCAAAGTTGGCCCATGAAGGGGGAAAGAATGGGGCCTCAGGCTGATTTTACCAAGCTGGTTTGGTGCTTAAGGTCAGAGGTGTTCCTGCTCTGGTGTATGACAGCATCCTGGGAGTTGTAGCTTTACAAGGTGTTGAACCTTCCCCGCTGGGGCCTCACCAAACTACAAATCCCATCATGCTATCGCATTGAGGCATTGAGGCATGGTATCCATCCAAATGCTGGAAGCAGGGTTTCTCCAGATGAGGAGGTCTGATCAAAGCAGAATTGAGTTGGAACTATGACCTCCCTTGGTCTAGACCAGGCATGGGCTAACTTCAGCCCTCTTCTTGCTATTGCTATGCTATGGACCTTGGGAGATGTAGTTTGGTGAAGAAACAGCACTCTTTGGAAGAGAAGATTTAAGTCTTTGCAAAACTACGACTCCCATATTCCATAGAATAGACTCATAGAACCCTAGAGTTGGAAGAGACCTCCTGGGCCATCCAGTCCAACCCCATTCTGCCTAGAAGCAGGAAAATTGCATTCAAAGCACCCCCAACAGATGGCCATCCAGCCTCTGTTTAAAAGCCTCCAAAGAAGGAGCCTCCACCACACTCCGGGGCAGAGAGTTCCACTGCTGAACAGCTCTCACAGTCAGGAAGTTCTTCCTAATGTTCAGATGGAATCTCCTCTCTTGTAGTTTGAAGCCATTGTTCCCTTGCGTCCTAGTCTTCAGGGCAGCGGAAAACAAGCTTGTTCCCTCCGCCCTAGAACTTCCTCTCACATATTTATATTTGCTTACTAACTTACTTACTTACTTACCTCGTTGTCTGAGTAGGATAGACTTCCAGGATCAGTGTGGTTGTGGTGGGTCCGTAGGTGACTGTGGAGCCCTATTCTTGATCTGCATGTTCTCCCTTCCAAAGTGAGGGCATTGGTTTCCAGGTGGAAGGCGGGTCCCGGTTGGGGTTGGCTTGACGCGCCTTCCTCTTGGCACGTTTCTCTCTTTCACCCTCCATTCACGTCTCTTCAAATTCTACAGCACTGCTGGTCACAGCTGACCTCCAGCTGGAGCGCTCAAGGGCCAGGGCTTCTCAGTTCTCAGTGTTTTTAAGGTTGGCTTTGAGCCCATCTTTAAATCTCTTTTCCTGCCCACCAACATTTCCTTTTTCCATTCTTGAGTTCGGAGTAGAGCAACTGCTTTGGGAGACGGTGGTCGGGCATCTGGACAACGTGGCCGGTCCAGCGGAGTTGATGGCGGAGGACCATCGCTTCAATGCTGGTGGTCTTTGCTTCTTCCAGCACGCTGACGTTTGTCCGTTTGTCCTCCCAAGATTTTTGCAGGATTCTCCGGAGGCAGTGCTGATGGAATCGTTCCAGGAGTTGCATGTGACGTCTGTAGACAGTCCACGTCTCGCAGGCGTACAGCAGGGTTGGGAGGACAATAGCTTTATAAACAAGCACCTTGGTATCCCTACGGATATCCCGGTCCTCAAACACTCTGTGCTTCATTCGGAAAAATGCTGCACTTGCAGAACTCAGCCGGTGTTGTATTTCAGTGTCAGTGTTGACGTCTGTAGACAGTCCACATCTTGCAGGTGTAGAGCAGGGTTTGGAGGACAATAGCTTTATAAACAAGCACCTTGGTCTCCCTACGGATATCCCGGTCCTCAAACTCTCTGTGCTTCATTCGGAAAAATGCTGCACTTATAGAGCTCAGGCGGTGTTGTATTTCAGTGTCAATGTTGACGTCTGTAGACAGTCCACGTCTTGCAGGTGTAGAGCAGGGTTTGGAGGACAATTGCTTTATAAACAAGCCCCTTGGTCTCCCTACGGATATCCCGGTCCTCAAACACTCTGTGCTTCATTCAGAAAAATGCTGCACTTGCAGAGCTCAGGCGGTGTTGTATTTCAGTGTCAGTGTTGACGTCTGTAGACAGTCCACGTCTCGCAGGCGTAGAGCAGGGTTGGGAGGACAATAGCTTTATAAACAAGCACCTTGGTCTCCTTGCGGATGTCCCAGTCCTCAAACACTCTCTGCTTCATTTGGGAAGAATGCTGCACTTGCAGAGCTCAGGCGGTGTTGTATTTCAGTGTCAGTGTTGACGTCTGTAGACAGTCCACGTCTCGCAGGTGTATAGCAGGGTTGGGAGGACAATAGCTTTATAAACAAGCACCTTGGTCTCCTTGTGGATGTCCCAGTCCTCAAACACTCTCTGCTTCATTTGGGAAGAATGCTGCACTTGCAGAGCTCAGCCGGTGTTGTATTTCAGTGTCAGTGTTAACATCTGTAGACAGTCCACGTTTCGCAGGCATATAGCAGGTTTGGGAGGACAATAGCTTTATAAACAAGCCCCTTGGTCTCCCTATGGATGTCCCGGTCCAGAAACACTCTGTGCTTCATTCGGAAAAATGCGGCACTTGCAGAGCTCAGGTGGTGTTGTATTTCAGTGTCAGTGTTGACGTCTGTAGACAGGCCACGTCTCGCAGGTGTATAGCACGGTTGGGAGCACAGTGGCTTTATAAACAAACACCTTGGTCTCCCTACTGATATCCTGGTCCTCAAACACTGTGCTTCATTCGGAAAAATGCTGCACTTGCAGAACTCAAGCGGTGTTGTATTTCAGTGTCAGTGTTGACGTCTGTAGACAGTCCACATTTCGCAGGAGTATAGCAGGGTTGCGAGGACAATAGCTTTATAAACAAGCCCCTTGGTCTCCCTACGGATGTCCCGGTCCTCAAACACTCTGTGCTTCATTCGGAAAAATGCTGCACTTGCAGAACTCAGGCGGTGTTGTATTTCAGTGTCAGTGTTGACGTCTGTAGACAGTCCACATCTCGCAGGCATAGAACAGGGTTGGGAGGGGAATAGCTTTATAAACAAGCCCCTTGGTCTCCCTACGGATATCCCGGTCCTCAAACACTCTCTGCTTCATTGGGAAGAATGCTGTACTCGCAGAGCTCAGGCGGTGTTGTATTTCAGTCTCAGTGTTGACTTTTGTGGAGAGGTGGCTGCCAAGGGAGCGGAAATGGTCCACATTTTCTAATGTCACACCATTAAGCTGTATTTCTGGCTTTGGAGAGGGGTTGGCTGGTGCCTTTTGCTGGAATAACACTTTGGTTTTTTGTTCAATGAGAGGTGGAACTTCTCGTATGCTTCTGTGAAGGTGTTTAGAGTGGCTTCTGAACGTGCACACATGACATTATCATCAGCATATTGGAGTTCTATAACAGATGTTGTTGTAACATATTTATACATGGCAATCATGTCTCCTCTCAGGATTCTCTTCTTCAAGCTAAACATGCCCAGCAGCTCTTTAAGCCGCTCCTCATAGGGCTTGTTCTCCATTTCCATAACATCAGTACATAGCAGTTAAAGTGGTGCCAAACTGCATTTGTTCTAGAGTGCAGATGCAACCACAATCAAGCCAAACTACAACTCTGGGAGGATTTACAAGAGTGAATCGAGGATTCAAGTTTGTTTGTTTCTTTATTGTTCCCCTGGAGTCTAGCAAAACCTTTGGATGTGCCAAGGGAACTCTCTCCTTCGAAGCTTAGCAGAGCTTTCTTAATGGACAGAGCAACCTTTTTGCCGGAAGATTTCAAGAGCGTCATCTTTTCCATTTCAAAAGGTTGAGTGCAAAAAGGTTTCCATCCCTGGAATGAAATCCAGGCAAGCGAGAAAGACTGTTCTCCTGTTTTGGGCGAAGTCTCACTCCTTTTCTCTTAATGGAATACTCAGTACCCTGGGAGTTGTAGTTTTATAAGGTGTCCAACTTTCTCTGCTGGGGACCCTCACCAAACTACAAATCCCAGCATCCCATAGCATTGAGGAATGGCAGATAAAATTGTAATCATCCAATTGCTTTAATTCTGGAAGCAGTGTTCCTCCAGGAGAGATGGTCTGATCAAAGCAGAGAACAAGCCCTATGAGGAGCGGCTTAAGGAGCTGGGCATGTTTAGCCTGAAGAAGAGAAGGCTGAGAGGGGATATGATAGCCATGTATAAATATGTGAGAGGGAGCCACAGGGAGGAGGAGGGAGCAAGCTTGTTTTCTGCTTCCTTGGAGACTAGGACGCGGAACAATGGCTTCAAACTACAAGAGAGGAGATTCCATCTGAACATGAGGAAGAACTTCCTGACTGTGAGAGCCGTTCAGCAGCGGAACTCTCTGCCCCGGAGTGTGATAGAGGTTCCTTCTTTGGAAGCTTTGAAACAGAGGCTGGATGGCCATCTGTCAGGGGTGATTTGAATGCAACATTCCTGCTTCTTGGCAGAAGGGGGTTGGACTGGATGGCCTAGGAGGTCTCTTCCAACTCTTTGATTCTTTGATTCTATGATTCTATGAAAGCAGAATTGAGTTGGTACTCCCTTGGAGGGGTTTGTGGGAAGGGACCTTGATTTTGGGAGTTGTAGTTCACCCTTATCCAGAAAGCACTGCGCCCAGTCGATGATGGATTTGGACCAAACTTGGCACACAAACACAACATGGCAACTGTGCATACAGGTGGATCTGGGAGTTGTAGTTCACCCTTATCCAGAAAGCACTGCACCCAGTCGATGATGGATTTGGACCAAACTTGGCACACAAACCCAACATGGCTAACTGTGCATACAGGTGGATCTGGGAGTTGTAGTTCACCATTATCCAGAAAGCACTGCACCCAGTCAATTATGGATTTGGACCAAACTTGGCACACAAACCCAACATGGCAACTGTGTATACAGGTGGATCTGGAAGTTGTAGTTCACCCTTATCCAGAAAGCACTGCACCCAGTCGATGATGGATTTGGACCAAACTTGGCACACAAACCCAACATGGCTAACTACAATTCCCAGATCCAAGTTCATTCCCCAAACCCCACCTGTATGCACAGTTGGACATGTTGGGTTTGTGTGCCAAGTTTGGTCCAAATCCATCATTGACTGGGTGCAGTGCTTTCTGGATAAGGGTGAACTACAACTCCCAGATCCAAGTTCATTCACCCCCAAACCCCACCTGTATGCACAGTTGGCCATGTTGGGTTTGTGTGCCAAGTTTGGTCCCTAAGCCTTTGTGGGTGGGGGGTCACAGTATCACTGGATGCAGGTGAACTACAACTCCCAAAATCAAGGTCCCTTCCCACAAACCCCTCCAGTATGTTCAGTTGGTCATGGGGCTTCTCTGTGCCAAGTTTGGTCCCTAAGCCTTTGTGGGTGGGGGTCACAGTATCGCTGGATGCAGGTGAACTACAACTCCCAAAATCAAGGTCCCTTCCCACAAACCTCTCCAGTATGTTAAATTGGTCATGGGGCTTCCCTGTGCCAAGTTTGGTCCCTAACCTTTTGTGGGTGGGGGGTCACAGTAACACTGGATGCAGGTGAACTACAACTCCCAAAATCAAGGTCCCTTTCCACAAACCCCTCCACTGTGTTCAGTTGGTCATGGGGCTTCTCTGTGCCAAGATTGGCCCCTAACCCTTTTGGGTGGGGGTCACAGTATGGCTGGATGCAGGTGAACTACAACTCCCAAAAGCAAGGTCCCTTCCCACAAGCCCCTCCAGTATGTTCAGTTGGTCATGGGGCTTCTGTGTGCCAAGTTTGGTCTCTAACCCTTTGTGGGTGGGAGTTACAGTATCGCTGAATGCAGGTGAACTACAACTCCCAAAATCAAGGTCCCTTCCCACAAACCTCTCCAGTATGTTCAGTTGGTCATGAGGCTTCCCTGTGCCAAGTTTGGTCCCTAACCCTTTGTGGGTGGGGGTCCCAGTATCGCTGGATGCAGGTGAACTACATTTCCCAAAATCAAGGTCCCTTTCCACAACCCCCTCCAGTATGTTCAGTTGGTCATGGGGCTTCCCTTGCCAAGTTTGGTCCCTAACCCTTTGTGGGTGGGGGTCACAGTATCGCTGGATGCAGGTGAACTACAACTCCCAAAATCAAGGTCCATTCCGCAGCAACAATAGAATTGGGCCAAACTTCCCACACAGAACAGAAAATACTGTGTTTTCTGGTAGTCTTTGGCAACCCCTCTGACACCCCCTTGCGACCCACCCCCCAGGGGTCCCAACCCTCAGGTTGATCATCGCTGGTGTAAGTGGACACCTCCACCACATACACACATACACATTTTCACTTCTGTGTAGATAGACCTAAGAGGTTCAGATTCATGGCTGATTAGTCATGCGAGAGATCCCCGCTTGTCATTTTTGAGGCAGGAATAATGAGACGCCATTGAAATGCCACCAACGTTTTCCTCTTGTCACTTCACGCTTCTCCCCGAGAGGCAAGAAAATGGAAGTCGCTGCTTGAAATTCTCATCCTTGACTCTGACGCAGGAACATGACCGCCTGTTGCCCCAGATCTGCACAACCACGTCGCTCAGCCACAATCCTGCCTTTTTGAAGACCTGGTTCAAAGGAACATAGGGTTGTGTGGGACCACATGGGCCATCTAGTCCAACCCCCTTCCGCCATGCAGGAACAAAACATCTGGAATATTGTGTCCGATTCTGGGCACCACAGTTGAAGAGAGATGTTGACTCTAAGCTGGAATGTGTCCAGAGGAGGGTGACTAAAATGATCAAGGGTCTGGAGAACAAGCCCTATGAGGAGCGGCTTAAGGAGCTGTGCATGTTGAGCCTGAAGAAGAGACGGCTGAGAGGAGACATGATGAGGGCCAGGGATAAATATGTGAGGGGAAGTCATGGGGAGGAGGGAGCTTGTTTTCTTCTTCCCTGGAGACTGGGATGCGAAACAATGGCTTCAAACTACAAGAGAGGAGATTCCATCTGAACATGAGGAAGAACTTCCTGACTGTGAGAACCGTTCAGCTGTGGAACTCTCTGCGTCGGAGCGTGGTGGAGGCTCCTTCTTTGGAAGCTTTTAAACAGAGGCTGGATGGTCATCTGTCAGGGGTGCTTTGAGTGTAATATTCCTGCTTCTTGGCAGAATGGGGTTGGACTGGATGGCCCAGGAGGTCTCTCCCAACTCTTTGATTCTATGATTCTATGATTCTCTCCTTACGCATGAAGTAAATAAGACTGGGTTGCAGTGAGTTTTCCAGGCTGCATAGCCATGTTCCAGAAGCATTCTCTCCTGACATCGGAGTCCTCGTGGACAACAAGTTAAACATGAGCCAGCAATGTGGTGCTGCAGCTAAAAAAGCCAATGGGATGTTGGTCTGCGTCAAGAGGAGCCTAGTGTCTAGATCTAGGGAAGTCCTGCTCCCCATGCTCTATTCCACTTTGGTTAGACCACACCTGGAATACTGTGTCCAATTCTGGGCACCACAATTTAAGAGAGATGTTGACTCTAACCTGGAATGTGTCCAGAGGAGGGCAACTCAAATGATCAAGGGTCTGGAGAACAAGCCCTATGAGGAGCGGCTTAAGTAGCTGGGCATGTTTAACCTGAAGAAGAGAAGGCTGAGAGGAGATATGATAGCCATGTACAAATATGTGAGAGGAAGCCACAGGGAGGAGGAGGGAGCAAGCTTGTTTTTTGCTTCCTTGGAGACTAGGACGCAATGGAGCAATGGCTTCAAACTACAAGAGAGGAGATTCCATCTGAACATGAGGAAGAACTTCCTGACTGTGAGAGCCGTTCAGCAGTGGAACTCTCTGCCCCGGAGTGTGGTGGAGGCTCCTTCTTTGGAAGCTTTTAAACAGAGGCTGGATGGCCATCTGTCAGGGGTGATTTGAATGCAATTCTACTACTGACTTCCCTCAATGTTGGTTCTTGACTTTCTTTCCCATCATCTGCCATTGAATGTTTCTCTTCTTCTTCTACTGTTCGTTTCCCTTGCCGAATCCCTCTTCTCTCTTCCTCCTGATTTTCTGGGCAGGTCAAGCCTGTCGACATCACTACACGGGTGTCATGAGGAGTGGATTGTCATCAGTTTCCTTGTTTCTCTGTCCAGATCCTCCAGCTCTGCTCGTGTCCAGTTCACAATCCCAGCAGTGTATCTGATGACGAGGATGGCCCAGGGGTTGAGAGCCTTGATCGTATATCCGCTATTTAGTTTGCTCTTCATTTAGTTTGCTTTCTGACCCTTTGGACATATTCTTTGCTGACCACATTTTTCACATGCTTGATATTGTCCAACTGTAGAATGCCCAGATATTTATAGCCTTCAGTCTGATTGCATTTTATGGTTTGTCCGTTTGGCATCTTTATGATTGGTTTTTTTAACATGCTTGTGAGTTCAGGCATCTTGTGCTCCAAAACTCTGTCAGTCTGAATTCAGAAGTCCCAGAATAGTTTGACGTGATCATTCTCTGTAACTTTTTCAAGCTTGTGATCCCACCAGTTCTTTGCGGCAGGCAGATGTTGTTTGTGGCACAAGTTCCAATGAATCACCTGAGCAACGGTGTTGTGCCTCTGCTTGGAGTCCGTCTGCGCAATCTTCTTGCAGCAGCTGAGGATGAGATCTATTGTTTCATCTGCTTCCTTGCAGAGTTTTCACTTGGGATCTGTCATCGACTTTTCAGTTCTGGCTTTGATGTCATTTGTTCTAATGGCTTGTTGTTGTTGTTTGAAACACAACAAGGTGAGTCCACAGCAGACACTCTGCTGGCTGTTGAATTGGATAGAATAATTGAATCAAAGAGTTGGAAGAGACCTCCTGGGCCATCCAGTCCAACCCCATTCTGCCAAGAAGCAGGAATATTGCATTCAAATCACCCCTGACAAATGGCCATCCAGCCTCTGCTTAAAAGCTTCCAAAGAAGGAGCCTCCACCACACTCCGGGGCAGAGAGTTCCACTGCTGAACGACTCTCACAGTCAGGAAGTTCTTCCTCATGTTCAGATGGAATCTCCTTTCTTTCTTGTAGTTTGAAGCCATTGTTCCTTGTCCTAATCTCCATGGAAGCAGTAAACAAGCTTGCTCCCTCCTCCCTGTGGCTTCCTCTCACATATTTACACATGGCTATCATACGGCGATCATACGGATCACACGTCGGACACTTTCCAAGTGTCTAGGACTGTGTGATGTATCAGCGAATAATGTGTGCAGATCCCAGTAAGGTGGCCTTCTGCAGCTGGCAGATGGTGATTTTATCAGTTCCGATTGTGTTTAAGTGCAGGCCAAGGTCTTTAGGCACTGCACCCAGTGTGCCGATCACCACTGGGACTACCTTGACTGGCTTGTGCCAGAGTCTTTGCAGTTCAATCTTTAAATCCTTATATCGTGTCAGCTTTTCCAGTTGCTTCTCTTCAATCCTGCTGTTGTCTGGGATTCCAACATTGACGATCCATACTTGGTTTTTTAACACAATCGTGAGGTCAGGGGTCTTGTGCTCCAAAACTCTGTCTATCTGAATCTGGAAGTCCCAGAGGAGTTTGACGTGTTCATTCTCTGTAACTTTTTCAGACTTGTGATCCCACCCGTTCTTTATGGCAGGCAGATGGTCTTTGTGGCACAAGTTCCAATGAATCATCTGAGCAATGGTGTTATGCCTCTGCTTGGAGTCAGTCTGTGCGATCTTCTTGCAGCAGCTGAGGATGGGATCTATTGTTTCATCTGCTTCCTTGCAGAGTCTACATTTGGGATCTCTGGTGAACTTTTCAGTCATGGCTTTGACGGCTTTGGTTCGAATGGCTTGTTCTTGGGCTGCCAAGATCAGGCCCTCCTTGGTCTCCTTTTTCAGAGTCCCATTTGTGAGCCACAGCCATGCTTTTTCGACATCGACGATCCATACTTTGTTTTTTAACACGATTGTGAGGTCAGAAATCTTGTACTCCAGAACTCTGTCTATCTGAATTTGGAAGTACTAGAGGAGTTTGGCATGTTCATTCTCTGATCCCACCAGTTCTTTGTGGCAGGCAGATGTTCTTTGTGGCACAAGTTTGAATACATCATCTGAGCAACGGTGTTGTGCCTCTGCTTGGAGTCTGTCTCTGCGATCTTCTTGCAGCAGCTGAGGATGGGATCTATGGTTTCATCTGCTTCCTTGCAGAGTCTACACTTGGGATCTGTCGTCCACTTTTCAATTCTAGCTTTGATGGCATTTGTTCTAATGGCTTATTATTATTATTATTATTATTATTATTATTATTATATAATGCCCGGTGGCGCAGTGGGTTCAACCCTTGTGCTGGCAGGCCTGAAGACCGACAGGTCACAGGTTCGAATCCGGGGAGAGGTGGATGAGCTCCCTCTATCAGCTCCAGCTCCTCATGCGGGGACATGAGAGAAGCCTCCCACCAGGATGATAAAAACATCAAAATCATCTGGACGTCCCCTGGGCAACGTCCTTGAAGACGGCCAAATCTCTCACACCAGAAGCGACTTGCAGTTTCTCAAGTCACTCCTGACACGACCAAAAAAAAAATATTATTATTATTATTATTATTATTATTATTATTATGATTTCAGTGGTGGAATCTATAGATGCCGAATCTATGGATGCGGGAAGGCACTATGTCGTATTTTGTTTTTACCAGCCTTTCTATTGGTTTGTATTTATCTGGGCTGGATATAGCTTGGAGGCTGCATTCTAGCCTAGGATCCCCTCCAACTGAGACCAGAGAAGGTTAGATGATGTCTTTCCATCTGATTCTATCAGCTGTTACTCCATATGGTGCTCGTGCCAGGGGGTTATTATGGGTCAGATCTGCCCCTGTCAAAGATGCTGGCTGTACTTGGTTTACATAAACAACCTTCTCCTTTCAGGCACCAAAAATCACATTGCTCCTTCCTCCAACCGGCTTTTAGGAGATAACATTTTATGAACACATCTAGAGGCATTCTCTCCTGATGTTTCACCTGCATTGAAACATCGAAATGCAGGTGAAACGTCAGGAGAGAATGCCTCTAGAACATGGCCATATAGCCCGAAAAAACCTACAACAACCCAGTGATTCCGGCCATGAAAGCCTTCGACAATACGTTGAACATCAGAGAAGGTTAGATTATGGCTTTCAACTGCCGTCCATCCGTTTGCATCAGCCATTGGGAGTTATTATGGGTCAAATCAGCTCACACTTTTGCTATTGAGAGTTCGACCTAAAACTAGGCTGTCTTTATGTCCTCTTAGGGCTAGCCTACACAACGCTTTCCGCATCTTGTTCTCTAAGGCCCCTTCCACACAGCTGATAATATCCCACGTTAATATCAGACCGCACAACCTCTGAGGATGCTTGAATCATAGAATCAAAGAGTTGGAAGAGACCTCATGGGCCATCCAGTCCAACCCCATTCTGCCAAGAAGCAGGAATATTGCATTCAAATCACCCCTGACAGATGGCCATTTAGGCTCTTCTTAAAAGCTTCCAAAGAAGGAGCCTCCACCACACTCCGGGGCAGAGAGTTCCACTGCTGAACGGCTCTCACAGTCAGGAAGTTCTTCCTCATGTTCAGATGGAATCTCTTCTCTTGTAGTTTGAAGCCATTGTTCCATTGCGTCCTAGTCTCCAAGGAAGCAGAAAACAAGCTTGCTCCCTCCTCCTCCCTGTGGCTTCCTCTCACATATTTATACATGGCTATCATATCTCCTCTCAGCCTTCTCTTCTTCAGGCTAAACATGCCCAGTTCCCTAAGCCGCTCCTCATAGGGCTTGTTCTCCAGACCCTTGATCATTTTAGTCGCCCTCCTCTGGACACATTCCAGCTTCCCATAGATGCAGGCAAAATGTCAGGAGAGAATGCCTCTAGAACATGGCCATATAGCCCGAAAAAAACTACAACAACCCAATATCCCATGTTACCTGCTTTGATCTGGAATATTACTTACTTAGGCAATCCCTCGTAATTTGAGGATGATGGGCTTCTAGATGACGTGTCTTGGTGGTGGGTCCATAGGTGGCTGTGGAGCCCTATTCTTGATCTGCATGTTCTCCCACAGTGAGGACATCAGTTGTCAGATGGATGGCAGTCTTGGTCAGGGTTTGCTTGATTCACCTTCCTCTTGGCATGTTTCCCTCCTTTGGGCCTTTTCGAATTCTGCAGCACTGCTGGTCACAGCTGACCTCCAGTTAGAGCGCTCAAGGGCCAGGGCTTTCCAGTTCTCAGTGTCTATGCCACAGTTTTTGAGGTTGGCTTAGAGCCCATCTTTAAATCTCTTTTCCTATATGCCAACATTACGTTTCCCATTCTTGAGTTTGGAGTAGAGTAGCTGTTTTGGGAGATGGTGATCTTTGGGCATTTGGACAATGTGGCCAGTCCAGCGGAGTTGATGGCGGAGGAGCATCGCTTCAATGCTGGTAGTCTTTGCTTCTTCCAGCAGTTGACATTTGCCCACCTGTCTTCCCAAGAGATTTGCAGGATTTTCCGGAGGCAGCGCTGATGGAATCGTTCCATCGTCAGTAGACAGTCCATGTTTCACAAGCATATAGCAGGGTTCGGAGGACAATGGCTTTATAAACCACTAGCTGTCCCCTGCGTTGCGTGGCCCACATGGGGGTTCTGTGTGGGAGGTTTGGCCCAATTCTATCATTGGTGGTTTTCAGAATGCTCTGTGATTGTAGGTGAACTATAAATCCCAGCAACTACAACTCCCAAATGTCAATATTCTATTTTCCCCAAACTCCACCAGTGTTCACATTTGGGCATATTTATTTATTTATTTATTTATCTATTTACAGCTTTTATATTCCGCCCTTCTCCTCACCCCACAGGGGACTCAGGGCGGATTCCAGTAAACACATATATGGCAAACATTCAATGCCAGTTTGACAAACAACATTTAACAGACAAATACACCGAGGCTATTTAACTTTTTTCTGGCCGCCAGGGGAGCTGCTGCTTTTCATCATCCATCAACGACACCAATGAAGTTCTTCCGCATTCCACATTCCCCAGAGTCTTTTTTCTTTATGGCCTCATAAATTAGTTGAATTTAGCCTCCCACACAAGGTGGTACCTTATTTTCCTACTTGACAGATGCAACTGTCTTTCAGGTTGCAAAGGTCGACAACGGGCTACACAATGGCTGGACACCCACTCCAGCCCGGGATGGCTTCAAACTCATGACCTTTTGGTCAGAGTGATCTTAATGCAGCTGACATTCAGCCAGCTGCGCCACAATACCGGTATTGAGTATTCGTGTAGAGTTTGGTCCATATCCATCACTGAGTGCACCGTGCTCTCTGGATGTGGGTGAACTACAACTCCCAAACTCAAGGTCAATGCCCACCAAACCTTTCCAGTACTTTCTGTTGGTCATGGAAAAACTGTGTGCCAAGTTTGATTCAATTCCATCGTTGGTGGGGTTAAGAATATTCTTTGATTGCAGGTGAACTATAAATCCCAGCAACTACAACTCCCAAATGACAAAATCAAATTTTTTGAGTGAAGGACATCCATTGGGTTGTTAGGTGTCTTGTGTCCAAATTTGGTGTCAATTTGTCCAGTGGTTTTTGAGTTCTGTTAATCCCACAAACGAACATTACATTTTTATTTATATAGATGGACTGTCCTGGTCCTCAAACTCTCTCTGTTTCTTTCAAAGGAATATTGCACTTGCAGAGCTCAGATGGTGTTGTATTTCAGTGTCAATGTTGGCTTTTGTGGAGAGGTGGCTGCAGACAATTCACGTGTCGCAGGCGTAGAGCAGAGTTGGGAATATATGGCAATGTGGACTCATTGAATCCAGTTCAAAGCAGATATTGTGGAATTTTCTGCATTAATATTCCAGGCTATATGGCTGTGTGGAAGGGGGCTAAGATGATGCAAAAAAAAAAACTTTGTGTAGGATAACTAGAATGACTGGCGAACAAGTCCTATGAGGAGCGGCTTAAGGAGCTGGGCAAGTTTAGCCTGAAGAAGAGAAGGCTGAGAGGAGATATGATAGCCATGTATGAGAATATGTGAGAGGAAGCCACAGGGAGGAAAAGGGAGCAAGCTTCCTTTCTGCTTCCCTGGAGCCTAGGACACAATGGAACAATGGCTTTAAACTACAAGAAAGGAGATTCCATCTGAACACGAGGAAGAACTTCCTGACTGTGAGAGCTGTTCAGCAGTGGAACTCTCTGCCCCGGAGGGAGTGTGGTGGAGGCTCCTTCTTTGGAAGCTTTTAAACAGAGGCTGGATGGCCATCTGTCAGGGGTGATTTGAATGCAATTTTCCTGCTTCTTGGCAGAATGGGGTTGGACTGGATGGCCCAGGAGGTCTCTTCCAACTTTAGGATTCTATGATTCTATTTTGGAATCAGTAGAGCTTCTTTGCAATGTTTGTTGCTCAGTTTCTGACTTGTCTCCCTCTCTTCTTGTTTTGGCAGAGTCTTCAAGAAGGCCAGTCCCAATGGAAAGGTAAGCCAGTCCTCTCTTTTGTATTATTCTTCAGTGGGAGGAGAGATAAATGGGTCTTTCTTGCATTGCAACTCTCTTACTTCTGTGCATTGTAGTCTCTCCCTTCCCTTCCTCAAATTAGCCATTCCAAGTCCTGCTCGTCGCTTGCATTTGACACCAATTTTCTTCAGAGCTCTCACAGAATCATCTATATAAATAAAAATGTAATGTTCGTTTGTGGGATTAACAGAACTCAAAAACCACTGGATGAATTGACACCAAATTTGGACACAAGACACCTCTCAGGCCAATGAGTGACCATCACTCATAAAAAAGGCACTTAAAAAGCCATAAAAGCAGAAAGATGCTACAGCACACATGCAAAAATGACTCCCCCAGGAAACAAAACACACAATAGCATATCCACACTCTCTTCCGGACTACAGCTCCCAGCATTCCCTAGACCAGACTCTTTAGGAGAGGAGTATGCTCCAAATGCACTGCTTTCAAGATGCAAGCTTTCTTCTCCTTGGATTTCTTTGAGAGCATACCAATCCTTACAGATTTCCAGTTTCCTATTCCTGGACTGCAACTCCCAACAATCCTCCAGATAGATAAGATAGATAGATTAGATAGAGATAGATAGATAGATTAGTTTTTTGTCGTGTCAGGAGCGACCTGAGAAATTGCAAGTCGCTTCTGGTGTGAGAGAATTGGCCGTCTGCAAGGACGTTGCCCAGGGGACGCCTGGATGATTTGATGTTATATCATCCTTGTGGGAGGCTTCTCTCATGTCCCCGCATGAAGAGCTGGAGCTGATAGAGGGAGCTCATCCGCCTCTCCCCGGATTTGAACTTGCGACGTGTCGGTCTTCAGTCCTGTCTGCACAGGGGTTTAACCCACTGCACCATGCAGTGGGTTAAACCCCAGATTTTGTTCATTTTCATGGTTTCCTCCTTTATGGCTACCAGTATTACAAAACTCTAAAATTACAACAGCAAAACAACATAGAGGAAACAATCTGGGACATCTAATCACCTCTCAACAAAAGATTGCCCCAGGCACTGCCAGGCCATCAAATGCTAATCAAGGTGGTCAGTGGAAACCTTCACACCTAGCTCCAGCAGGCAAGAGTTCTTTGTCCCACCCGCAGACACCCCGTGATAATGCGGCATGTCTCATTAAGAGCCACTCCCACTGTTTTAGTGTGGTGAGATGTGTTCCACACTGGGCATGCATACTCAGAAGCAGAGTAGCAAAGCGCAAGGGCAGATATCTTCACTGTGTCTGGTTGTGATCCCCAGGTTGTGCCAGTCAGCTTTCAGAGCACGGTCCAGAGTGACTCCCAGGTATTTGGGTGCTCTGCAATGCTCCAGTGGGATTCCTTCCCAGGTAATAATCCTCAGAGCTCGGGATGCTTGTCTGTTCTTAAGGTAAAAGGCACATGTCTGTGTTTTAGATGGATTAGGGATCAGCTGGTTTTCCCTGTAATAGGCAGTAAGAGCACCTAGAGCTTCGGAGAGCTTCTGTTCAACCATCTCAAAGCTCCCTGCTTGAGCGGCGATGGCACGATCATCAGCATAGATGAAACTCTCTGTTCCTTCTGGCAGTGGCTGGTCATTTGTGTAGATGTTGAACATGGATGGAGCAAGCACGCTCCCCTGAGGCAGGCCGTTCTTCTGTTTCCGCCATCTGCTTCTCTGGCCCTGGAACTCAACAAAAAAGCTCCTGTTTTGTAGCAGGTTTCCTATGAGGCGGGTGAGGTGGTCGTCCTTTGTGAGATGATACATTTTTCTCAGGAGGAGGCGGTGGTTGACAGTATCATAAGCCGCTGACAGGTCTATGAAGACGGCTCCTGTGATCTGCTGCCTTTCAAAGCCATCTTCTATGTGTTGAGTCAGGTTCAGCACTTGCGATGTGCAGCTTCTGCCTTTCCTGAAGCCAGCTTGCTGTGGGATCAGACATGGGTCTATTTTTTCCGTAATTCTATGCAAAATAAGTCTCTCCAGAACTTGGTAGAGGTGGCAGAACAGGGAGATTGGTCTGTAGCTTTTTGGATCAAGTCGCTTCTGGTCGCATCCGGAGTGAGAATATTAGGAAGGTTGAGAAACATTGATGTAGATGTTGAAAAGAATGGAACCTCATGGGACGCCATAGGTCAATGTCCAGGGAAGACTGCATTACAAGGGGACTGATCCAAGCAAAGGAGCCCTGGCTTTGCAAGACTTGAGCCAGAACAGTTGGTAACCAGAGACATTGCAAGCCTCTCGTTTTGTGAATACAATGGTAAGCGCAGCATGCTTTTTTGCCTGCATCCAAGCCAGTCTTTCTCCTCCTCTTCCTCCATTGCTGCTTGCTCCGTCCTTCACCCTGCCAGCTGGATCAGTGCCTTTCGTTGGAGAGAAAGCAGGAGAGCTTTTGTGGGCAATGCAAAGAAGCCAAGCCGTTGCTAAGTGAGGATGCTTTCCTCCCGATCCAATGGGCCTCATGCTCCAGTCCCAGGAGAAAAGGGGCGGACAGGGCCCAAGGGCTGGTCAAGGCTTTGCAAAAGGCTGCATTTGCAACTCGGCCGGCCCAGGAGAGGTTGCTTTTAATGGGTCTGAATTATTCAGGCCTTGCAAATGGGAACAAGGAGAGGCTTGGCTACTTCGCCAGCTCCGCCTTGGCTACTTCGCCAGCTCCGCCTCTGGTGTCCAAAATGGGAAAGGGGGGGGGGTTTAAGAAAAGGGGGCTATGTAAAAAATAGAGGTGTGAACATACTTACTTACTTATTTACTTACTTAGGCACCGGGATTGTGGCACAGCTGGCTGAGTGTCAGCTGCATTAAGATCACTCTGACCAAAAGGTCATGAATCATAGAATCATAGAATCAAAGAGTTGGAAGAGACCTCATGGGCCATCCAGTCCAACCCCATTCTGCCAAGAAGCAGGAATATTGCATTCAAATCACCCCTGACAGATGGCCATCCAGCCTCTGTTTAAAAGCTTCCAAAGAAGGAGCCTCCACCACACTCCGGGGCAGAGAGTTCCACTGCTGAACGGCTCTCACAGTCAGGAAGTTCTTCCTCATGTTCAGGTGGAATCTCCTCTCTTGTAGTTTGAGTTCGAAGCCAACCCGAGTTGGAGTGGGTTTCCAACCAATTATGTGTAGCCTGTTGTCGACCTTTGCAACCCGAAAGACAGTTGCATCTGTCAAGTAGGAAAACAAGGTACCACCTTAAAAAAGTGTGGGGAGGCTAAATTAACTGATTTATGAGGCCATAAAGAAGACTCCAGCAAAGCATTCCAGCGGGGAAGCATGCGAGGAATGCAGAAGTGCTTCATCAGCGTCACAGATGGACGAGGAAAGCGACAGCTCCCCTGGCGGCCAGAAAAAGCTAAATAGCCTCTGTGTATGTCTGTATATGTTGTATGTCAAAATTGGCATTGAATGTTTGCCATATATGTGTACAATGTAATCCACCCTGAGTCCCCTGCGGGGTGAGGAGAAGGGCGGAATAGAAAAGCTGTACATAAATATAAATAAATAAATAAATAAATAAATAAATAAATAAGGCGATCGGTTTGGGACCTGCCTACCTGTGTGACCGCATCTCCGTTTACGAACCCGCACGTTCCCTCCGATCATCTGGAGAGGCCCTGCTCATGATCCCACCTGCGTCGCAGGCGCGTTTGGTGGGGACGAGGGACAGGGCCTTCTCTGTGGTGGCCCCCCGACTCTGGAACTCTCTCCCCAAGGACATCAGACAATTAATAATAATAATAATAATAATAATAATCCGAGGATGATGGTCCTCCAAGAGTAGTTTCCTGGCGGTGAGTCCATAGGTGACTGTGGAACCCTATTCTTGACCTGCATCTTCTCCCGCAGTGAGGGTGCCAGTTTCCAGGTGGAAGGCGGTCCCCGTTGGAGTTCACTTGATGTGCCTTCCTCTTGGCATGTTTCCCTCTTTCGCCCTCCATTCATGCCTCTTCAAATTCTACAGCACTGCTGATCACAGCTGACCTCCAACTGGAGCGCTCAAGGGCCAGGGCTTCCCAGTTCTCAGTGTCTATGTCAGAGTTTTTAAGGTTAGCTTTGAGGGTGATGATGGTGGCATCCTTGAAGTCTGCTGGGATTTTCTCGGTCACTCACACTTTTTCTATGAGCTGGTGGAGTTGTTGTGTCAGTTCAGGTCGTCCCTCTTTAAAGATTTCAGCAGGGATCCCATCAGGTCCGCTGGCTTTGTTATTTTTTGTTGGTTGGTGGCATTGCTGACTTCTTCCAAACTAGTCAGTGCTGCAAGCTCATCCCTGGTTTGTTGTTGTGGGATTTGTGAGAGAACCTCTTCGGCCACATTGGAGTTGCAATTCAGGAGGCTTTGGTAGTGTTCTTTCCAACATAGTGCGATTGATTTTCCTTCAGGAGTTTGGTTCCATCTGATGAGTGTAGAGGATGTATGTCATGGTTTCTTGGTCCATAGATGATCTTTGTGGCTTTGAAAAATCCCTGAGCATCATGGGTATCTGCCAGGTGTTGGATTTCTTCAGCCTTCTTTGTCCACCAGATGTTCTTGAGTTCTCTTGTCCTTCTTTGGGCCTCAGATTTTGCGCTGGCACAGTTGATGTCCTTCTGCCATGTTTGGAAGGCTTTCCTTTTCTTGTCAATTAGCTGTTGGATCTCGTTGTCATTTTCGTCAAACCAGTCTTGATGTTTCTTGGTGTGAATTATTCTGTCTTGGGTTGCTGTGTATTTTTGGGCTGTATGGTCAAGGTGATGCATGCCATATGTCAGCAAATATGGGAAACACAAGAAAGGCCATCAGGCTGGAAAAAAAATCAACTTCTATCCCCATACCAAAAAAGGGAAATGCGAAAGACTGCTCAAACTTCCGTACAGTGGCCCTTATTTCTCATGCCAGGAAGGGAATGCTCAAGATCCTGCAAGGAAGACTCCAGCAAGACACGGAGAGAGAGTTGCCAGATGTGCAAGCTGGGTTTAGGAAAGGCAGAGGAACGAGAGGCCAGATTGCCAATCTCCGGATGCTGGATAATGGAGAAAGGCAGGGAGTTTCAGAAAAATATCTTTTTCATTGACTATTCTAAAGCCTTGGACTGTGTGGATCATAATAAATTCTGGCAAGTTCTTGGTGGTCTGTATGGGGAGACCAAGCCATCTTGTCTGACTCCTGAGGAATCCGTATAAGGACCAAGGAGCAACAGTCAGAACTGACCACGGAACGACAGATATGTTCAAGATTGGGAAAGGCATGCGGCAGGGTTATATCCTCTCACCCGACCTACTCAACTTGTATGTAGAACACATCATGTGATGTGCAGACTTTATGAATCCAAGGCTGGAGTTAAAATTGTTGGAAGAAACATTCACAATCTTAGATATGCAGATGATACCACTTTGATGGCCAAAAACAAGGAGGATCTGAGGAGCCTTCTCACTAAGGTGAAAGAAGAAAGTGCAAAAGCTGGGTTGCAGTTAAACATCCAAAAGCCCAAGATGATGCCAACAAGATTGATTGATAACTGGGAAATAGAGGAAGAAAACATGGAGGCAGAGACAGGGTTTGTATTTCTAGGTGCAAAGATGAGTGCAGATGAAGACTGGGGCCAGGAAATCAGAAGACGCTTCCTTCTTGGGAGGAGAGCAATGTCCAGTCTCGATAAAATAGTGAAGAGTAGAGACATCACACTGGCAATGAAGATCTGCATAGTTAAAGCAATGGTATTCCCCGTAGTCACCTACGAATGTGAGGGCTGGACCAGAAGGAAGGCTGAGCGAAGGAAGAGAGACGCTTTTGAACTGTAGTGATGGAGGAAAGTGCTGAGAGTGGCTTGGACTGCGAGAAGATCCAACTAGTCCATCCTCCAGGAAATAAAGCCCGACTGCTCATTGGAGGGAAGGAGACGAGAGGCAAAGAGGAAGTTCTTTGGCCACATCATGAGAAGAAAGGAAAGCTTAGAAAAGACAATGATGCTGGGGAAAATGGAAGGAAAAAGGAAGAGGAGTCGACCAAGGGCAAGGTGGATGGATGGCATCCTTGAAGGGACTGGCTTGACTCTGAAGGAGTTGGGGGTGGTGACGGCTGACAGGGAGCTCTGGCGTGGGATGGTCCAGGAGGTCACAAAGAGTTGGAAGCAACTGAACAAATAAACAACAACATGGCCATGTTCCAGTAGCATTCTCTCCTGGCATTTTGCCTGCATCTGCAGCTAATGTCATCTGTATGTACATTTTTATATCATTTGCATTTATAGTTATATTTTGTAGCCTCCCTTTCTTCCAGCCTAGGGCTCAAGACAGCCAATAAACTCGAGCTGGGAACCAGTGGCAACCAATCCCTTCTGGGTTTTAGTCCAAACTTTAAACGATCCAAATCCAGAGTGGAGTGGCAGTTCCACTGACATCAAAGCGCCAAGGATGCATCAATGATGTCACATCAGTGCAGTTTGATACTACTTGATACTACAAACTACAAGAGAGGAGATTCCACCTGAACATGAGGAAGAACTTCCTGACTGTGAGAGCCGTTCAGCAGTGGAACTCTCTGCCCCGGAGTGTGGTGGAGGCTCCTTTTTTGGAAGCCTTTAAGCAGAGGCTGGATGG
>NC_090023.1:3262500-3307500 GCF_037176765.1 Anolis sagrei
GTTGCTTCCTCTGCCTTTTCCAAACCCAGCTTGAACATCTGGCAACTCTCGCTCCATGTCTTGCTGGAGTACCCTAAAGGTACAAGATTCCATACAGGGCTAAGAAAGTTCAGCCCTGCTTCACAAGCACGGCTGGCGGGGACGAGAGATAGGGCCTTCTCGGTGGTGGCTCCTCGGCTGTGGAACACCCTTCCCATGGACATTAGACTGGATCCTTCCTTGATGATATTCCACAGGAAGCTAAAGACTTGGCTGTTCAAGAAGGCGTTCGAATAAGAAGTGCAATGATTGGTAATGACTATAGGAATGGAACAACGGGAAATGATACTGGATTGTGATTTGGACGATGAGACGACACTGAATGATTTCGTAGTAAAGACGATGTTTTGGTATATTGATGGATTGTGAATTGTTTTTATACTGTGTCTTGTATTTGTTTTTTCCTGTGTTGTACACCGCTGTGAGTCGCCCCCAGGCTGAGAACAGCGGTATAGAAGCAAAGTAAATAAATAAATAATAATAATGAAGGGGAGACTGCAGAGGCTGGATGGGCATCTGCCGGGACTGCTTGGATGGTGTCTTTTCACCTGGCAGAAGGGGGCTGGACTGGATGGCCTTTGGGGGTCCCTTTTAATGCTAGGATTCTATGGTGAGCCTTTAAAGACTTTCTTAATCTGAAAACCTGGCTAAGAATGTTAGTGGAATGGAAAAATACCCTCAAACAGATGTGCAGTGACCAGTCCCTTCAACTGGTCACTGGATTCAGATCTCCCATTCTGTTCAGAGTCTGATTTGGAGCAAAGGACCCAGGGATCCCCAGAGAGGATGTTTTCCATCAAATCTGTGAATCATGACCAAACCTGCAAAAGTCAACAAGGCAAATGTGGAGAGAGGGCCGTAACAACAGTGCCTTGCTTTGCGGAGCTGTCCAGGTGCTGATCTCCCTTCCCTGCCGAGGTTCAGCACTGGAGAGCTCCTATTAGAGTTTAGATCGAGATTTATTGACTCAATCCAGCTTTAATGCCATCCCTCTCTTTTCCTCTTGCCTTCCACTTTCCCCAGAATTATTGTCTTTTCCAACGAGTCACGTTTCCCAGGATGGAATCAAAGTGCATTTACCTCTCCTGAGTTGCTTTGGCTCCTAATGAGAGTGCAGGCTCAGTGTGGTCTCTTTCTCCTCTTAAAGAGATGGGCCAAAACTAACAAAATGAAGTTCAACAGTGACAAATGCAAGATACTCCACTTTGGCAGGAAAAACGAAATGCAAAGATAC
Source organism: Anolis sagrei (assembly GCF_037176765.1). Lineage (NCBI taxonomy): Eukaryota > Metazoa > Chordata > Lepidosauria > Squamata > Anolidae > Anolis > Anolis sagrei. The sequence goes on from NC_090023.1 coordinate 3,263,774, forward strand.
AGAATGGGGGACAATGCCTGGCTCGAGAGCAGTACGTGTGAAAAGATCTTGGAGTCCTCGTGGACAACAAGTTAAACATGAGCCAGGAATGTGATGTGGCGGCAAAAAAAGCCAATGGGATTTTGGCCTGCATCAATAGGAGCCTAGTGTCTACATCCAGGGAAGTAATGCTCCCCATGCTCTATTCTGCTTTGGTTAGACCACATCTGGAATATTGTGTCCAATTCTGGGCACCACAATTCAAGAGAGATATTGACAAGCTGGAATGTGTCCAGAGGAGAGCGACCAAAATGATAAAAGGTCTGGAGAACAAGCCTTATGAGGAGCGGCTTAAGGGGCTGGGCATGTTTAGCCTGAAGAAGAGAAGGCTGAGAGGGGATATGATAGCCATGTATAAATATGTGAGAGGAAGCCACAGAGAGGAGGAGGGAGCAAGCTTGTTTTCTGCTTCCCTGGAGACTAGGGCGCAATGGGACAATGGCTTCAAACTACAAGAGAGGAGATTCCACCTGAACATGAGGAAGAACTTCCTGACTGTGAGAGCCGTTAAGCAGTGGAACTCCCTGCCCCGGAGTGTGGTGGAGGCTCCTTCTTTGGAAGTTTTAAACAGAGGCTGGATGGCCATCTGTCAGGGGTGATTTGAATGCAATATTCCTGCTTCTTGGCAGAATGGGGTTGGACTGGATGGCCCATGAGGGCTCTTCCAACTCTTTGATTCTATGATTCTATGATTCTATGATTCCTCTTCCCTCCTCTTTCTCTTCTTCCTCATTTCTTTCCTCCTTCCTCCTCTCCTTTTCCTTCTTCCTTTCTTCTATTCTTTATCTTCACTTTCTCCTCCCTTTTTTCTTCCCATTCTCTTCCTCCTTGATGTTGGTCATTGACCGTAATAAATCTTGGTCTGTTCTTCCTCCTTTTCCTTCTCACCTTCCTCCTCTCCTCCACCTCCTTTGTTTCTTTCTCCTCATCCTCTTCTTCTCCTTCTCCTCCCCTTTTCTGCCTCCTCTTCTTCTCCTTCTCCTCCTTTTCCTTCTCTTCCTCTTCTCCTCCTCCTCTTCTTCCTTTTCTTTTTCTTCTTCCTCCTCCTCTTTCTCTTTCTCCTTTTCTTCTTCCTTCTCTTTTTCTTCTTCCACCTCCTCTTTCTCTTTCTCCCTTTCTTCTTCTTCCTCCTTTTTCTTCTTCTCCTCCTCTTCTCCTTTTCTTATTCCTTCTCTTTTTCTTCTTCCTTTCCTTCTTTCTCTTTCTCCTTTTCTTCTTCCTCCTCCTTTTTCTCCTCCTCCTCCTCTTCTCCTTTTCTTCTTTCTCTTTTTCTTCTTCCTCCTTTCTCTTTCTTCTTTTCTTCTTCTTCCTCCTTTTTCTTCTCCTTCTCTCCTTTTCTACTTCCTTCTCTTTTTTCTCCTTCTCCTTTTCTTCTTCTTCTTCTCCCCCCTTCCTTCTCCTTTTCTTCTTCCTCCCCCTCTAATTCTCCTTCTTCTTTTCTTCTTTCTTTTTTCTTCTCCTTTTCTTCTTTCTCCTCTTCTTCCTCCTCTTCCTCCTTCTACTGTTCTTCTTTTTCCTCCTCTCCTCCTCCTCTTTTTTCTTTTCTTCCTTCTCTCCTTTTCTTCCTCCTCCCATTTCCTCCTATTCTTTCTCTTCCCTTTCTCATTCCTTCCTTTCTTCTTCTTGCTCTACACCATTTCAGAGAGAGCATACAACCAGTTACTTTGGATGCATCTACACTGCAGGAGTAATGCAGTTTTATGCCACTTTAACTGCCATGGCACAGTGATATATATGCTGATACATTAATGACTGGCATTAAAGGGAAAAGAGAAAGCAGCAAAGGGGAATGAGGAAGATTGACAGAGAAGTGAAGGGTTTGGAAAGAAAATGAAAAGAGATGGTATTCCATCTGTTGGGAAAGAGTTGCAGTTTATTGTTGTTGTTGCTTCTACTGCTACAGATTGAGCGTCCCTTATCCAAAATGGGAGTGCACGACTCCAGTCGTTGTGCCCACAGGTTCATTGGAACACGCAAGCCCCCTCACCACAACAAGGTGACAGTCCATCGAGGGGGGGGGGATGTGTTATTGCCCCAACTTTATTCTCCATCTTCATTGCTATGATACTTCACCTTGTTGATGGGAAGCTTCCCACCGGAGTGGAAGTCATCTATCGGACAGACGGCAAGCTATTCAACCTCAGCAGACTGAAAGCCAAAACCAAGGTCACAACAACATCTGTTATAGAACTCCAGTATGCTGATGACAATGTCGTCTGTGCACATTCAGAAGAAGATCTGCAAGCCACTCTCAACATCTTGGCAGAAGCATACACGAAGCTTGGTCTGTCATTGAACATTAAGAAAACCAAAGTGCTCTTCCAGCAGTCACCAGCCATCCCCTCTCCAATGCCAGAGATACAACTTAATGGTGGAACATTAGAAAATGTGGACCATTTCCGCTCCCTTGGCAGCCACCTCTCCACCAAAGTCAACATCGACACCGAAATACAACACCGCCTGAGCTCTGCGAGTGCAGCATTTTCCCAAATGAAGCAGAGAGTGTTTGAAGACCGGGACATCCGTAGGGATACCAAGGTGCTTGTCTATAAAGCTATTGTCTTCCCAACCCTGCTCTATGCCTGCGAAATGTGGACTGTCTACAGACGTCACACGCAACTCCTGGAATTATTCCATCAGTGCTGCCTCTGGAAAATCCTGCAAATATCTTGGGAAGACAAGCAGACAAACGTCAGCGTGCTGGAAGAAGCAAAGATCACCAGCATTGAAGCGATGGTCCTCCAACATCAACTCTGCTGGACCGGCCACGTTGTCCGGATGCCTGACCTCCATCTCCCAAAGCAGTTGCTCTACTCTGAACTCAAGAACGGAAAACAGAATGTTGGAGGACAGGAAAAGAGATTGAAAGATGGGCTCAAAGCCAACCTTAAAAACTCTGGCATAGACACTGAGAACTGGGAAGCCCTGGCCCTTGAGCGCTCCAGCTGGAGGTCAGCTGTGACCAGCAGTGCTGCAGAATTCGAGGAGGCACGAATGGAGGGTGAAAGAGAGAAACGTGCCAGGAGGAAGGCGCGTCAAACCAACCCCGCCCGGGACCACCTTCCACCTGGAAACCAATGCCTTCACTGTGGGAGAAGATGCGGGTCAAGAATAGGGCTCCACAGCCACCTACGAATCCACAAGGAAACCCATCATAGAAGACCATGTTACTCGTCCAACGAGGGATCGCCTAAGCATCCAAAATGCTTGGGACCCAGATGCATTCCGCATTTCAGATTTGTTCTGGTTTTGGAATACCTGTATATCCATAACAGAATATTTCCTCAATGTGGCCTCAGTCTAAAAATGAAATATGTTTATGTGTTTTTTACTTTACAGTGCTAATTCTTTTTATCTATACACTGCCCTCTTGTGGCTGCATCTGAACACTGAATACATATATCTCTAGAGGCCAGGAGCTAATCCTTTCTATCTATTTGCTGCCTTCTTGTGGTTGCACCTGAGCACTGCATACATACATATTTATTTATTATTTATTTGCGATATTTGAATACCGCCCTTCTCAACCTCGAAGGGGACTCAGGGTGGTTCACATACCTAGAGCCCAGCAGCTAATCCTTTCTATCTATATGCTGCCCTCTTGTGGTTGCACCTGAGCACTGCATACATACATATTTATTATTTATTTGCAATATTTGAATACCGCCCTTCTCAACCTCGAAGGGGACTCAGGGTGGTTCACATACCTAGAGCCCAGCAGCTAATCCTTTCTATCTATATGCTGCCCTCTTGTGGTTGCACCTGAGCACTGCATACATACATATTTATTATTTATTTGCAATATTTGAATACCGCCCTTCTCAACCTCGAAGGGGACTCAGGGTGGTTCACATACCTAGAGCCCAGCAGCTAATCCTTTCTATCTATATGCTGCCCTTTTGTGGTTGCACCTGAGCACTGCATACATACATATTTATTATTTATTTGCAATATTTGAATACCGCCCTTCTCAACCTCGAAGGGGACTCAGGGTGGTTCACATACCTAGAGCCCAGCAGCTAATCCTTTCTATCTATATGCTGCCCTTTTGTGGTTGCACCTGAGCACTGCATACATACATATTTATTATTTATTTGCAATATTTGAATACCGCCCTTCTCAACCTTGAAGGGGACTCAGAGTGGTTCACATACCTACAGCCCAGCAGCTAATCCTTTCTATCTATATGTATGTGATGTATGTATGTGAGCGGTTGCCTTGTCTGTGTGCATGTGCCTGCAAGTTGCCTTTGGGTTGTCGTGATCCCATGCATTTCATAAGGTTTTGTTAGGCAAGCTATCCCCAGAGGTGGTGGTCCCCCATCCAAGTCCTAACCAGAGCTGCCCTTGCTTAGCTCATCTGACTGGACAGGAATGGGACAAAACCTTGTTGCCTTTTCTGTACACAAACCGTGTAAATCTTGGCTAAATGCTTCCCAAGATAGATGAGCCCTTAAAAACTCAGGGATGTGCCACTCTAAATTCCGCCATAATCTGTCACAGGCCATCTGCCAGGCCTAAGTTTATCCAAAGACAGGCTTAGCTTAATAATCTATATAAATAAAAATGTCATGTTCGTTGGTGGGATTAACAGAACTCAAAAACCACTGGACGAATTGACACCAAATTTGGACACAAGACACCTAACCACCCAATGTATGTCCTTCACTCAGAAAAATTGATTTTGTCATTTGGGAGTTGTAGTTGCTGGGATTTATTGTTCACCTACAATCAAATAGCACTGTGGACTCAAACAATGATGGATCTGGACCAAACTCTACACGAATACTCAATATGCCCAAATGTGAACACTGGTGGAGTTTGGGAGAAATAGAATCTTGACATTTGGGAGTTGTAGTTGCTGGGATTTATAGTTCACCTACACTCAAAGAGCAGTCTGAACCCCACCAATGATGGAATTGAACCAAACTTGGCACACAGTTCTCCCATGACCAACAGAAAATACTGGAAGGGTTTGGTGAGCAGTGTCCTTTGGATTTGGAGTTGTAGTTTACCTACATCCAGAGAGCACTGTGAACTCCAACAATGATGGATCAGGACCAAACTCTACACGAATACTCAATATGCCCAAATGTGAACACTGGTGGAGTTTGGGAGAAATAGAATCTTGACATTTGGGAGTTGTAGTTGCTGGGATTTATAGTTCACCTACAATCAAAGAGCATTCTGGACTCCACCAACAATGGAATTGAACCAAACTTGGCTCATAGAACTCCCATGACCAACAGAAAATACTGGAAGGGTTTGGTGGGCAGTGTCCTTTGAGTTTGGGAGTTGTAGATCACCTACATCCAGAGATCACTGTGGACAATGATGGATCAGGACCAAACTCTACACGAATACTCCATATGCCCAAATGTGAACACTGGTGGAGTTTGGAAAATAGAATCTTGACATTTGGGAGTTGTAGTTGCTGGGATTTATAGTTCACCTACAATGAAATAACATTCTGAATCCCACCAACGATAGAATTGGACCAAACTTCCCACACCGAACCCCCATGTGGGCCACAGCAACGCGTGGCAGGGGATGGCTAGTCATAGTAATAGAATGCTTTGCTGGTCAACTTACTTTTTTTCAAAGTCTGCTTTAGAGATGGCCAGGGAAAGTATTGATGTTTTTCTTGCTCTCTGGGTATTGCTTTGGAGTGAGTTACTATTTGACCCTAACTCTCAATGGTAAATTGCATGGGTTTCCTACAAGGCATCCCAGCTTTGGCCCCAGTACATCAATATCAACAATATTATGATTATTCCTTGTTTATATAGAACCGTCAGTTTGTAAGCAAAACAAACAAACCCAAATATATACAGAGGGAAGGGATGCAACAGTGTACGATGCAATTGCACAACAAAAATATTAAGACACTATGCCCAAAATACAATACAACTTCAGGATGATTGTTTAGAATCATAGAATAATAGAATCAAAGAGTTGGAAGAGACCTCCTGGGCCATCCAGTCCAACTCCATTCTGCCAAGAAGCAGGAATATTGCATTCAAATCACCCCTGACAGATGGCCATCCAGCCCCTGTTTAAAAGCTTCCAAAGAAGGAGCCTCCACCACACTCCCTCCGGGGCAGAGAGTTCCACTGTTGAACGGCTCTCACAGTCAGGAAGTTCTTACTCATGTTCAGATGGAATCTCCTCTCTTGTAGTTTGAAGCCATTGTTCCATTACGTCCTAGTCTCCAAGGAAGCAGAAAACAAGCTTGCTCCCTCCTCCTCCCTGTGGCTTCCTCTCACATATTTATACATGGCCTTCATCATATCTCCTCTCATCCTTCTCTTCTTCAGGCTAAACACGCCCAACTCCTTAAGCCGCTCCTCATAGGGCTTGTTCTCCAGACCCTTGATCATTTTAGTCGCCCTCCTCTGGACACATTCCAGCTTGTCAATATCTCTCTTCAGTTCTGGTGCCCAGAATTGGACACAATATGTTCAAGCCAAACAACCAAAGTCAGCTGGCCTGCATTGGAGTGTATGAGCCATTTGTGTGATGCAGCAGCTGAAAAAGCCAGTGTGATTCACTTTGGATTGTCTTGTGTTGGTTGCTGACATCTTCCTGATGTGTTTTTGTCTCTCCTTCGCAGCTCACAGTCTACCTTGGAAAGAGGGACTTTGTCGACCACATAGACGTCGTCGATCCCGTTGGTAAGTCTGTATTGGGCTAGGCTTGGTTGATTAAAAAAAAAGTTCAAAACTTGTTTCAGATGCTGGTGGCTCGATTCAAAACTCAACTTCGATTTTCACAGAAAAAAAAAATCAAAACTTTTCGAAACTTCCAAGACTTCTGAATCCTTTCGTTAATGGTTGGAAAGTGTTATTTCCTGTTTCATTGGGTGGTCGTTACTTTGAAAGTAGTTGTTTTACTCCAGATGTGGGGAAAAACAAGTGGAGGAAATTCCTTCCTTCTCTGGTTTAAAACTGGCTTCTCTGGCTTGAGCCAAGTCTAGATAAGGAAGGAGTTTCCTCCGCTTGCCCCCGCTTCTGGTCCCTCTGCCTTGGCGTGAACCGAGGCCAGGGACCAGAAGTGGGGAAAAGCAAATGGAGGAAATTCCTTCTTTCTCTGGTTTAAAACTGGCTTCTCTGGCTTTAAAACTGGCTTCTCTGGCTTGAGCCGAGGCCAGGAAATTCCTTCTTTCTCTGGTTTAAAACTGGCTTCTCTGGCTTGAGCCGAGGCCAGGAAATTCCTTCTTTCTCTGGCTTTAAAACTGGCTTCTCTGGCTTGAGCCGAGGCCAGGAAATTCCTTCCTTCTCTGGTTTAAAACTGACTTCTCTGGCTTGAGCTGAGACCAGGAAATTCCTTCTTTCTCTGGCTTTAAAACTGGCTTCTCTGGCTTTAAAACTGGCTTCTCTGGCTTGAGCCGAGGCCAGGAAATTCCTTCTTTCTCTGGCTTTAAAACTGGCTTCTCTGGCTTGAGCCGAGGCCAGGAAATTCCTTCCTTCTCTGGTTTAAAACTGACTTCTCTGGCTTGAGCTGAGGCCAGGAAATTCCTTCTTTCTCTGGCTTTAAAACTGGCTTCTCTGGCTTTAAAACTGGCTTCTCTGGCTTTAAAACTGGCTTCTCTGGCTTGAGCCGAGGCCAGGAAATTCCTTCTTTCTCTGGCTTTAAAACGGGCTTCTCTGGCTTGAGCCGAGGCCAGGAAATTCCTTCTTTCTCTGGCTTTAAAACGGGCTTCTCTGGCTTGAGCCGAGGCCAGGAAATTCCTTCCTTCTCTGGTTTAAAACTGGCTTCTCTGGCTTGAGCCGAGGCCAGGAAATTCCTTCCTTCTCTGGTTTAAAACTGGCTTCTCTGGCTTGAGCCGAGGCCAGGAAATTCCTTCCTTCTCTGATTTAAAACTGGCTTCTCTGGCTTGAGCCGAGGCCAGGAAATTCCTTCCTTCTCTGGTTTAAAACTGGCTTCTCTGGCTTGAGCCGAGGCCAGGAAATTCCTTCCTTCTCTGGTTTAAAACTGGCTTCTCTGGCTTGAGCCGAGGCCAGGAAATTCCTTCCTTCTCTGATTTAAAACTGGCTTCTCTGGCTTGAGCCGAGGCCAGGAAATTCCTTCCTTCTCTGGTTTAAAACTGGCTTCTCTGGCTTGAACCGAGGCCAGGAAATTCCTTCCTTCTCTGGTTTAAAACTGGCTTCTCTGGCTTGAACCGAGGCCAGGAAATTCCTTCCTTCTCTGGTTTAAAACTGGCTTCTCTGGCTTGAGCCGAGGCCAGGAAATTCCTTCCTTCTCTGGTTTAAAACTGGCTTCTCTGGCTTGAGCCGAGGCCAGGAAATTCCTTCCTTCTCTGGTTTAAAACTGGCTTCTCTGGCTTGAGCCGAGGCCAGTGACCAGAAGCGGGGAAAAGCTGAAACATTTCTGATTCACTTCCTGAGTCGTAACAAAAATGGCGGAAAAAGCTTCAGAAGGGCAAAGTGACTTCCATATTATTATTATTTTTTAAAAAAGCTTTGATATCACTTCAAAAAGGTAATTTTAATTAATTTATTATGAGCAATGAGTTATCTGAGCGAATCTATCCATGCATATTGAGCTTGGCAGAGCAGGGATGCATCTACATGATCAAATTAATGCAGTTTGACACCACTTACGTGCCATGGGCTCAATGCTGTGGAATCCTGGGAGCTGTATTTTGGTGAGGCATTGGCCCCTTTTGGCAGAAAAAGCTGAAAAACCACAACTCCAAGGATTCCATTGCCTTGAGGTGAAGAGATATTGAACTGCATTAATTGAAAGATATCCCTCCCGCAAAGACATTTTTTTTGGAGTTTAAAAAAAGTTTTCTGTGCTATTGTGATAGAACCAATTAGGAAATGACATTGATAACTTAGAAACAAAAATCATGTGACATAGTGTAAAATATTATAATTATATAATATAATTATAATTATACAATCTTAATATAATAATATGATATAATAAATATTTTGTTGTTCATTCGTTCAGTCGTTTCTGACTCTTTGTGACCTCATGGACCAGCCCATGCCAGAGCTCCCTGTCGGCCGTCACCACCCCCAGCTCCTTCAAGGTCAGTCCAGTCACTTCAAGGATGCCATCCATCCATCTTGCCCTTGATCGGCCCCTCTTCCTTTTTCCTTCCATTTCCTTCCATAATAAATATAATAATTACAATATAATAATGTGCTGCAGGTTGACCCTCCCACAAAGAACAAAGTTTGTGCAGTTGAATGAACCTTTTTAAATGATAGATCTAATTGACCTTGAAGGAGCTGGGGGTGGTGACGGTCAATTAGGTCTAATGATAGATCTAATTGACCTTGAAGGAGCTGGGGGTGGTGACAGCTGACAGGGAGCTCTGGCGTGGGCTGGTCCTTGAGGTCACAAAGAGTCGGAGACGACTGAACGAATGAACAACAAAGATCTAATTAGGAAATGACATTTTTAACCCAGGAACAAAAATCATGTTGCAAAGTGTTATCAAGAGCAATGGCTTCCCATTATCCCCAGTCCTGGAGTTTTGATGCTGGCTGCTCAATTTTCTCTTACCGTTTTTAATTACGAGAGAAAATGGCTCTAAGCGGGCATTGAATCCTCTCCCCAATGTCCAGTTTCTTGCAAGTTTGTCAACATCCGGACTCAGCCCTGTTCCATGTTTCGTTTCACTTCATTTGAGTGAAGCGCACCAATTTAGCATTCCCTCGACTCTCCTTTCTCTCTTGTCCGAAGAAGGAAATTCACTTTCGCAAGCCGTTTTGCAGCTCAACTGGGCTTTGGAGGACTTTCGGGTTGTAATCCTGGAACAGGCTGACCTCCTGACAATGTTATTGCTTACACCTCCGCTCTTCTTCCGGATTGCAATGTTGCATTCATCCTTCTGCTTTTTCCCCTAAATGGCCAGCGCTAAGTGTTGGGTGATTTGTGGAGAATGGTCAACCAAGCCCAAAGGAATTGGGGAAGATGTGTTTTATATATATATATACGAGGGGTATTTTTTTAGTAAGGTCCGTTTTGTTGTAGACACTAGTAGTTCACACGCATACCTCAACGAGCGCGTGCGTCGTGTACCGGCATGCCTCGGGAACACCTGTGCTCAGTTTCCGCTCTGTAGCTCACCTGTATGGTTCTGTTCTGTGCTTTGAAAATGTTTAAGACTATCAATTCACCCTCCACATGTGAGGTTCGCTCAGTGATACGGTTTTTGTCAACAAGGAACCTGCCTGCAGCAGAAATTCATTGACAGATTTGTGAAGTGTACGGTGATACTGTTATGAGTGAAAGCAAAGTGCGTAAGTGGGTACGACAATTCAAAGATGGCCGTGACAACGTCCATGATGAGGACCGCTCCGGTCGCCCTTCTTTGATTACAGACGATTTGATTCGATCGCACACTCAAATCTTTGGGTTTTGTGGTCCTCTGTTAGGAGTTTTGGGACCCAACGGGAGCACAGTTTCCTAAACTTTAGGTGTTCAGGAACAATGTTGTAAAGCACTGATCTCGACACGTCAGGAAATTCGTTTGAGAGACCTGTTATTGTGAAGCGCCTGTTCTCACGAATCCTCGCTTCAACTGAAGCCACCTGAAAAGAAGCAGAGGAGCCGAAGGATTATTTATTTTTGCCACCAATTTGAAAGGAACCAGTATTCAGGAGATTTTATCCCCAGATCCCGATTTTAAAAAGAACTAGCCGATTTGCAATGAAGGTTGCCGATTAGGAACCAAATTTCCCATCAAGTTAGAAGGGAGGCTGTTCAATCGCACCTCCTCCCTTATTAAGAAAGTAATAACTTAGTAGTAATTACACTGTATATACTGTAGCGTGACTGGAGAGAAGAATGTAGAGTTATTTGGTTACTTTTCCCTGCGTTTCTGCCACCACGTGAGGTAAGTTGTAATATTGTGAGAAATGGCACTTTGTACACAGAATAGACGGAGCTGAGGCAATCTTCAAATAAAAGTTAACAATTTTATTAAGTACACAGTGTGTGGTTGCAAGACGTAACTTTTCCTTGTTGCACTTGGAATAATACTCGTAACTTTAACAGTTCATTCTTTCAAGTAACACAGTATCTTTCTGACGTAGAGCACTTGTTTCAGACAAAGTTTCCATACAGGGATGTTTCCCTTAATTGATCCTCCGTAGATCAAATACTAAGTAACCTATTCTTTAGCCTCTCCTTAGACTAAAAGAATACCAGCTATGTTTCACCATTCGGCTGCACTAGCCTGAGAAATGTCCAATAGCCAAACCCAGCTTTTCAAGCCTCAAAGTTTTGCTTCACAAGTCACTCCGCCACCTTTCCTTTCCTTCTCTCCCAACTCCTAACTCCTCACTCCTCTGAACCTAAACCTAGACTGCTCACTCCTCTAAACCTAAACCCTAACTGATTTTTTAACTGTCATTTTTTCAAACTCTCCCCTCTAAGCTCCTCCCACTTCCCTCTCTCCTGCATCGGTCTCCATGGCAACGCACATGGAGGACTCCTCTGACTTAGGCCGCTCCAGCATTACTGCAGCCAATCTAAACACAAATACAGTTAAAATCATACAATTTATAATCAACTCCTGTATACCACCAAATCGTCTGTAATCAAAGAAGGGCGACCGGAGCGGTCCTCATCATGGACGTTGTCACAGCCATCTTTGAATTGTCGTACCCACTTACGCACTTTGCTTTCACTCATAACAGTATCACCGTACACGTCACAAATCTGTCGATGGATTTCTGCAGCAGGCAGGTTCCTTGCTGACAAAAACCGTATCACTGAGCGAACCTCACATGCGGAGGGTGAGTTGAGAGTCTTAAACATTTTCAAAGCACAGAACAGAACCGTACAAGTGAGCTACAGAGTGGAAACTGAGCACAGTTGTTCCTGAGGCATGCCGGTACACGACGCACACACTCGTTGCAGTATGTGCGCGAACTACTAGTGTCTACAACAAAACGGACCTTACTTAAAAAATACCCCTTGTACTTTTTCAGCATTAAAACGGTTGGGTTGCTATGAGTTTTCCGGGCAGTATGACCATGTTCCAGAAGCATTCTCCCCTGACATTTTACCTGCATCTGTGGCTGTATACCCTTTGAGAATGAGATACTATGGAGACAAGACCAAAGTCTAGACATGAAATTCATCCACATCTATATAAATAAAAATCCAATGTTCATTTGTGGGTTTAACATAACTAAAAAACCACTTGGCGAATTGACACCGAATTTGGACACAAGACACCTATCAGGCCAACGAGTGGCCATTGCTCATTAAACACCATGGAACAGCAGGCATGAAGCCCCTGAAGACCCCCCCCCCCCCGAAATTCTCAGGGTGATCCACAAGAAGGCCTTACTGGTACATTATTTAAACTGTTATGTTTATTCATATCATGATCTGATCACCATGCTCAATATATCCCATATGCAATAGGGGTATTGGAATAATGATACAAAAGGTTTGCCCTGCCCCCCCCCAAATCAAACTCACCCCCCTCCCCCGAATCAAACTCAGCATCCCCCCCCCCCCCCCCAATCAAAATCCTGGCTGCGGGTTTGCGCAGAAGGGACTTAAAATCCAAAGAAAGCAAAAAGACGCTAGAGCACATTGGCAAAAACAGCTCCCCTGGCAAACAAAACACCACACAATAGCATATCCACACTCTCTTCCGGACTACAGCTCCCAGCATCCCCTAGACCAGGTCCTTTAGGAGAGGAGGATGATCCAAATGCAGTGCTTCCAAGATGCAAACTTTCTGTTGGGTATCAGCCTGTGTTTGTGTTTCAGGATCCTGATGTGGGAAATGATGGTGCCGAGGCTGTAGGAAATGATGAGGGAAATGATGGTGCCGAGGCTGAGGTACAAGATGGAGATGATTTGGTCAATGATTTTCATGCAGAAAATGACAGAAAGGCCCCAGTGCAAAGGGCAGTTTCTCATGAGAATATCCCTGCTGGGTCTAGCAGTGATAATCCACTCCCTCTCTCTGTGAGCTCTTAAGATTTGGGTTTGGAAAACAACCTGGGAATTTTAATGAAGAATAGGCAGCTGGAGATTAGCCAGGATCGACAACAATCTCAGTATTTACGTTGCTCCAAAAGGCTTCGTCTGATAAAGAGAAAATGTGGAGGAAAACGAAACCAATTTCTGAGTTTTGGGGTATAAAGTTTGCTTCAAGGGAAAACCTGTCAGATCAGGCATCGTTTGGAAACCAAGTTCTTGTGCCATGGAAGTCCCGTTTCAAGGGATCTTGTTTCTGTGGAGATTTTTAGCCTTTTGGATTGTCTTTGCTTCCTGCTTGATTCCTGTCTGGATTAATTCTGTCTTGGATTACTACTGTTTTTGGACTAATACTTTTTTGGAACCTTCTCATTTTCTTACAAGCATTTATTTCTTCTGGCTATTTACTAAGCTTCAATAAGAGAAGATTTGTTTCTTCAGTCTTCGTGTGGGGTGTTTTAAGTCAGAGGGCTTCTTCTGGACCTGGAGTGCAACACTTTCTTCTCCTTGGATTTCTCTCGAGAGCATCCCAATCCCTGCAGATTTCCAATTTCCTATTCCTGGACTGCAACTACCAGCAATCCTCCAGATAGATAGATTAGATAGAGATAGGTAGGTAGGTAGGTGGATTGATCAGGAGGACTGCTGGGAGTTGCAGTCCAAGAATAGTTAGAGAAGGAAGAAAGGGGAGAAAGGGGAAGGGAAAGAAAAAGGGGAAGAAAGGGAAGAGGAAGAGAAGGAAGGAAGGAAGGAGACAAGGAAAGAAAAAGAGGGGAAGGAAGGGAAGAGGAAGGGAAGGAAGGGAAGGAAGGAAGGAAAGAAGGAAGGAAGGAGAGAAGGAAAGAAAAAGAGGGGAAGGAAGGGAAGAGGAAGGGAGGGAAGGGAAGGGAAGGGAAGGGAAGGAAGGAAGGAAGGAAGGAAGGAGAGAAGGAGAGAAGGAAAGAAAAAGAGGGGAAGGAAGGGAAGAGGAAGGGAAGGATGGATGGATGGAAGGAAGGAAGGAAGGAAGGAAGGAGAGAAGGAAAGAAAAAGAGGGGAAGGAAGGGAAGAGGAAGGGAAGGAAGGGAAGGGAAGGAAGGATGGAAGGAAGGAAGGAAGGAAGGAGAGAAGGAAAGAAAAAGAGGGGAAGGAAGGGAAGAGGAAGGGAGGGAAGGGAAGGGAAGGGAAGGGAAGGGAAGGAAGGAAGGAAGGAAGGAAGGAGAGAAGGAGAGAAGGAAAGAAAAAGAGGGGAAGGAAGGGAAGAGGAAGGGAAGGATGGATGGATGGAAGGAAGGAAGGAAGGAAGGAAGGAAGGAGAGAAGGAAAGAAAAAGAGGGGAAGGAAGGGAAGAGGAAGAGAAGGAAGGATGGAAGGAAGGAAGGAGACAAGGAAAGAAAAAGAGGGGAAGGAAGGGAAGAGGAAGAGAAGGAAGGATGGAAGGATGGAAGGATGGAAGGATGGAAGGAAGGAAGGAAGGAAGGAAGGAGAGAAGGAAAGAAAAAGAGGGGAAGGAAGGGAAGAGGAAGGGAAGGAAGGATGGAAGGAAGGAAGGAAGGAAGGAAGGAAGGAAGGAAGGAGAGAAGGAAAGAAAAAGAGGGGAAGGAAGGGAAGAGAAAGGGAAGGAAGGAAGGAAGGAAGGAAGGAGAAAAGAAAAGAAAAAAAGGGAAGGAAGGAGCGAAAGAAAGGAGGAGAGAAAGAGGGAGGAAAGGTTGACTACAGCAATGCGCAGCGGGTACAGCTAGTTTGATATAAACGTAACAACCTGGATATAAATGGATACACAAGCTTTTTTAAAGAAGGTTGTGCCTGAAACAAAGTTTGTGTACTAATTTGGATTTGGGAGCATTTTGGAAGCAGAATTTCCAGATGAAGGATACTCAACCTGTAGTAACAATATGAGAGCGTTCACGGGAGTGATTTACTTATTTTTTTTTTCTATTGCAGATGGCGTCGTGTTGGTGGATCCAGAATACCTAAAAGAACGTAAAGGTAATTAAATAGTTCCATTGCCTAAACGTTAGAAGGAATGTCTTCAAAAAGGCAGTTTGGAATAGTTTTGGAAGCGGACAGGCTCTCTTTCTTCAGGAGATGTTTAAGCAGAGGCCCCAATGCCATCTTTTGGGAGTGCTCTATTTAGGTAGTCTTGCATTGCATGCGGTTAGACTACATGACCTCTGGGGGTCCCTTCCAATGCTGTGATTCAATAATACAAGTTGAAAGTAAGCCACAAACATGAATAGTCAGGTTAGATGCAACCTTCCCATGATAGAGTATGTTAAACATCATCTCGTCTGAAGGCTAAACATGGCCCAGCTCTTTAAGCCGCTCCTCATAGAGCTTGTTCTGCAAGCCCTTGATTCTTTGAGTCACCCTCCTCTGGAAACATTCCAGCTTATCAGCATCTCCCTTCAATTGCGGTGC
The DNA here is from genome assembly GCF_037176765.1 of Anolis sagrei. Classification (NCBI taxonomy): domain Eukaryota; kingdom Metazoa; phylum Chordata; class Lepidosauria; order Squamata; family Anolidae; genus Anolis; species Anolis sagrei. Next base: position 3,279,175 of record NC_090023.1, read on the forward strand.
CCAGAATTGGACACTTACTTACTTACTTAGGCAATTCCTCGTAGTCCGAGGATGATGGTCCTCCAGGTGTAGTATCCTGGGGGTGGGTCCATAGTTGACTGTGGAACCCTATTCTTGATCTGCATCTTCTCCCACAGTGAGGGCATCGGTTTCCAGGTGGAAGGAGGTCCCGGTCGGGGTTGGTTTGATGCGCCTTCCTCTTGGCACACTTCTCTCTTTCGCCCTCCATTCGTGCCTCTTCAAATTCTGCAGCACTGCTAGTCACAGCTGACCTCCAACTGGAATGCTCAAGGGCCAGGGCTTCCCAGTTCTCAGTGTCTATGCCAGAGTTTTTACGGTTTGCTTTGAGCCCATGTTTAAATCATTCCGTTTTCCATTCTTGAGTTCGGAGTAGAGCAACTGCTTTGGGAGATGGTAGTCGGGTATCCAGACAACGTGGCCGGTCCAGCAGAGTTGATGGCGGAGGTCCATCGCTTCAATGCTGGTGGTCTTTGCTTCTTCCAGCACGCTGACATTTGTCCGCTTGTCTTCCCAAGAGATTTGCAGGATTTTTCGGAGGCAGCGATGATGGAATCATTCCAGGAGTTGCATGTGACGTTTGTAGACAGTCCACGTTTGCATGTGATGTTTGTAGACAGTCCGCGTTTCACAGGGAGGGCAATAGCTTTATAAACAAGCCCCTTGGTCTCCCTACGGACATCCCGGTCCTCAAACACTCTCTGCTTCATTTGGAAAAAATGCTGCACTCGCAGAGCTCAGGCAGTGTTGAATTTCAGTGTCAATGTTGACTTTGGTGGAGAAGGGGCTGCCAAGGGAGCGGAAATGGCCCACATTTCCTAATGTTACACCATTAAGTTGTATTTCTGGCATTGGAGAGGGATTGTCTGGTGCCTTTTGCTGGAATAATACTTTGGTTTTTGTTCAATGAGAGGTGGAGCTTCTCGTATGCTTCTGTGAAGGTGTTTAGAGTGGCTTGTATGTCTTCTTCTGAACGTGCACAGATGACATTATCATCAGCATATTGGAGTTCTATAACAGATGTTGTTGTAACATATTTATACATGGTTATCATGTCTCCTCTCAGCCTTCTTTTCTTCAGGCTAAACATGCCCAGCAGCTCTTTAAGCCACTCCTCATAGGGCTTGATCTCCATTTCATAGAATCATAGAATCATAGAATCAAAGAGTTGGAAGAGACCTCCTGGGCCATCCAGTCCAACCCCATTCTGCCAAGAAGCAGGAATATTGCATTCAAATCACCCCTGGCAGATGGCCATCCAGCCTCTGCTTAAAAGCTTCCAAAGAAGGAGCCTCCACCACACTCCGGGGCAGAGAGTTCCACTGCTGAACGGCTCTCACAGTCAGGAAGTTCTTCCTCATGTTCAGGTGGAATCTCCTCTCTTGTAGTTTGAAGCCATTGTTCCGCGTCCTAGTCTCCAGGGAAGCAGAAAACAAGCTTGCTCCCTCCTCCTCCCTGTGGCTTCCTCTCACATATTTATACATGGCTATCATGTCTCCTCTCAGCCTTCTCTTCTTCAGGCTAAACATGCCCAGCTCCTTAAGCCGCTCCTCATAGGGCTTGTTCTCCAGACCCTTGATCTGCTCCCTCCTCCCTGTGGCTTCCTCTCACATGTTTATACATGGCTATCATATCTCCTCTCAGCCTTCTCTTCTTCAGGCTAAACATGCCCAGCTCCTTAAGCCGCTCCTCATAGGGCTTGTTCTCCAGACCTTTTATCATTTTAGTCACTCTCCTCTGGACACATTCCAGCTTAGAGTCAATATACTATTGGTATACAGCAGTTAAAGTGGTGCCAAACTGCATTTGTTCTAGAGTGCAGATGCAGCCGCAGTCAACCCAAACTACAACTCTGGGAGGATGTACAAGATTTACAAGGGCAGAATAGAGCATTATTATTATTATTATTATTATTATTATTATTATTATTATTATCCAACTCCATTCATTCCCCTGTACAGAGGCTCCCCTGGAATCCTTTCCCAGTGCAACGCCTCCTGTCTTTTCCTTGCAGTTTTCGTCACGCTGACCTGCGCCTTCCGCTACGGCCGCGAGGACCTGGACGTGCTGGGACTGACCTTCCGGAAGGACCTCTTTGTGGCCAATGTCCAGGCCTTCCCTCCAGTCCCGGAAGAGAAGAAGCCTCTGACGCGGCTCCAGGAACGGCTGATTAAGAAGCTGGGAGAGCAGGCGTACCCCTTTACCTTCGAGGTGGGGAGTCATTCCTTCTCCCTCTCCCGGCCTCTACTCTCGTCCATCCATTGCATCCTCTCTTTTGTCTGTCAAGCCTGTGGTTCTCCAGGTCTTCTCCAAGAGTCTTAGGGCGTACCTACCCTGTAGGATTAATGCAGTTTGATGTGACATTAACTACCATGGCTGAATGCTATGGAGCTACAGCCTGATGAGCCTCTCTCAATGGTGGAGGAGGAAGATGACATGGTTCCAGTGCTGGCTCATTCAGTTAGTCCATCCAACTACGTTTTTACACTGGTCGGACATTCCCTGCTCTAGTTTGTAGTATGCACCACTTGAACTGCCATGGATCTAGTGCTATGGGATCCTGGGAAATTACAGTTTGACAAGGCCTTTCTATGTGGTGGTGGAGGAGGACGATGACATGGTTCCAGCGCTGGCTCATTCCCTGTTGTGGTTTGTGGTATGCGTCACTTTAACATTGTGGGAGTTGTCGTTTGGTAAGGCACCAGCACCTTTATGCAGGAAGGCTGCTTCTGATGCAGCAAATAACCTTGCAGCTTCAAAGCCTGGCTGCTTCCTGCCCGGGGGAATCCATTGTTGAGACGTATTAGCTGGCCTTGATTGACTCTTGTCTGCAAGGCCATTGAATGCTAATCAAGCTGATGGGATTTGGAGTACCTTCAACTGATTCAGTTCAGACTTCCACAGACCATTAAAACTCCCATTAATGACAGATCTGAACCAAACTTGGCACACAGAACCTCCATGACCAGCAGAAAGACCTTGTAAAACTACAGCTCCCAAGATGCCATAGCATTGGGCCAGGGCAGTGAAAAGGGTGTCAAACTGCATCGATCCTACAGTGTCGTGGCGTCCTTGGAGAACAAAGTTGGTTGCTTAAGCTTTCATAGGCATGGGGTTCATCTACACTGTAGAATTAATGCAGTTTGACACCACTTTAACTGCCATTGCTTAATACTATGGGATTCCTGGTGTTGGAAGTTTGCTGAAGCCACAACACTCCTTGGAGGAAATGCATGAATGCTCAATATGCCCAAATGTGAACACTGGTGGAGTTTGGGGGAAATAGATCTTGACATTTGGGAGTTGTAGTTGTTGGGATTTATAGTTCACCTACAGTCAAGTAGCATTCTGAACTCCACCAACAATGGAATTGAACCAAACTTGGCACACAAAACTCCCATGACCAAGAGAAAATAATGGAAGGGTTTGGTGGGCATTGACCGTGAGTTTGGGAGTTGTAGTTCACCTACATCCAGAGAGCACTGTGGACTCAAACAATGATGGATCTGGACCAAACTTGGCATGAATACTCAATATACCCAAATGTGAGCACTGGTGGAGTTTGGGGGGAAATAGATCTTGACATTTGGGAGTTGTAGTTGCTGGGATTTATAGTTCACCTACAATCAAAGAGCATTCTGAACACCACCAATGATGAAATTGAACCAAACTTGGCACACAGAACTCCCATGACCAAGAGAAACTACTGGGAGGATCTGGTGGACATTGACCTTGAATTTTTGGAGTTGTAGTTCACCTACATCCAGAGAGCACTGTGGACTCAAAGAATGATGGATCTGGACCAAACTTGGCACAAATACTCAATATGCTGAAATGTGAACACTAGAGGAGTTTGAGAAAAATAGACCTTGACATTTGGGAGTTGTAGTTGCTGGGATTCATAGTTCACCTGCAATCAAAGAGCCTTCCGAACCCCACCAACGATAGAATTGGGCCAAACTTCCCACACAGAACCCCCATGACCAACAGAATATACTGTTTTCTGATGGTTTTCAGCAACCCCTCTGACACCCCTCGCAACTCCCCCCAGGCTGAGAAACGCTGACTTAGAGATTTCTAGTGCGAGCAACCCTGTAGACATTTGTAGGCTTTTTAATCCACTTTTTTTCCCATTTGCATTCCTAACCTCAGCAAATGCGGAAGGCTGACATTTTAAAAAGTTATTAAGAGACCATTGAAAATACAAAAACAGTCATTAAAAGCCTTTCAAAGTGAAGTTTGCACCAAAACTGGAAGAGGGTTAGAAGAGCCAGAAAGGGGCACTTGGCAATGCGGGAAATTCCCAGGCACTTCAAATCACATGCAAACAATTCTAGGCATCTGGTTCCTGCAAAAAAAAAACCTGTCCGTTTCCCTTTCCAGATCCCTCCTAACCTTCCCTGTTCGGTGACGTTGCAGCCGGGACCTGAAGATACAGGAAAGGTAAGAAGGCACTTTGGGAGAAGAGGACAAAGAGGAGAGGGGCCCTCCAGAGATGAACGTATGTCCACCCATACCTTCATCTCTCCTCCATCCATCCATCGATCAGGCTATACAGATATTCTTCTATCTCATGTATCCATCCATCTGGTTATCCATCCATCCGTCTGTCTTTCCTTCCCTCCATCCTTCTGTACATCTACCCATCCATCTATCTGTTCATCAATCCATTTATCCATCTGTCCATCTATGTATCCATCCATCCAGCTATCTATCCAACTGTCCATCTATCCAACCATTCATTTGGTTATCCATCTGACTGTCCATCTACCCATCCAGCTGTTTGTCAATCCATTTATCCATCCAGTTGGATGGATAGCTATCCATCCAACTGTCCATCTGTCTGTCCATCTATCCATTTATCCATCTGTCCATCTATGTGTCCATCCATCCACCCATTCAGCTATCAATTCTATCAATTCATTTATCCATCTGTCGATCTATGTGTCCATCCATCCATCTATCCAACTGTCCATCTATCCAACCATTCATTTGGTTATCTATCTGACTGTCCATCTACCCATCCAGCTTTCTGCCTATCAGTCCATCTATCCATCTGGTTATCCATTTTGCTATCCATCCATTTTGCTATCCATCCAACTGTTCCATCTATTCATTTGGCTGTCTATCCATCCAGTTACCCATCCATCAGTCCATCTATCCATCTGGCTGGCTGGCTGGGTGGCTATCTCTCTCTCCGTCCGTCCGTCCGTCCATCCATCCATCCATCCATCCATCCATCCATCCATCCATCTATCTATCTATCTATCTATCTATCTATCTATCTACTTACCTTGCCACCTATCCATGCATCCAACAAACCAGCCAGCTATCCAGCCAGCCAGCCAGCCATCAATCCATCCAGCCATCCAGCCATCAATCCATGCATGCGTGCATCCATCCATCCATCCATCCATCCATCCATCCATCCAGTCATCCATCCATCCATCCATTTATCCATCTGTCCATCTATGTGTCCATCCATCCACCCATTCAGCTATCTATCCAACTGTCCATCTATCCAACTATTCATTTGGTTATCCATCTGACTGTCCAACTATTTGTTTGTCAATCCATCCATTCAGCTATCCATCCAACTGTCCATCTATCTGTTATCAATTCATTTATCCATCTGTCGATCTATGTGTCCATCCATCCATCTATCCAACTGTCCATCTATCCAACCATTCATTGGGTTATCTATCTGACTGTCCATCTACCCATCCAGCTTTCTGCCTATCAGTCCATCTATCCATCTGGTTATCCATTTTGCTATCCATCCATCCATTTTGCTATCCATCCAACTGTTCCATCTATTCATTTGGCTGTCTATCCATCCAGTTACCCATCCATCAGTCCATCTATCCATCTGGCTGGCTGGCTGGGTGGCTATCTCTCTCTCTCTCTCTCTCTCTCTCTCTCTCTCTCTCTCTCCATCCATCCATCCATCCATCTATCTATCTATCTATCTACTTACCTTGCCACCTATCCATGCATCCAACAAACCAGCCAGCTATCCAGCCAGCCAGCCAGCCATCAATCCATCCAGCCATCCAGCCATCAATCCATGCATGCGTGCATCCATCCAGTCATCCACCCATCCATCCATCCATCCATCCATCCATCCATCCATCCATCTATCCATCCAGTCATCCACCCACCCATCCATCTTATCTATCCATACATCAATCCATCCATGTATCCATCCATCCATCCATCCACCCATCTATCTATCCATCCATCCAGTCATCCATCCATCCACCCATCTATCCATCCAGGTATCTATCCATTCATCCATCCATCTATCCATCCATCGAGCTAGCCATCTATCCATCGAGGTATCTATCCATTTATCCATCCATCCATCCATCCATCCATCAATTCAGCCACCTATTCATCCATCCATCTGTCCATCCACCTATTTGCCTGGCTATCCATTCATTCATGCATCCGTCCATCTGTCCATCTGTCTATCCATCTTTACTAGGGAAATCCAGCATCACAGCCCTTCTTGCATTTTTAGGAGAAGAACAGTTAGAAGAGCAAGGAGAAGAGCAATTGCAATGCCTTTAATTTTGATTAACATTAACGTCTGACTTCGCTCTGCCTGTTTCCTAGGCTTGCGGTGTTGACTATGAAGTCAAAGCCTTCTGTGCGGAGAATCTAGAAGAGAAGATCCACAAGAGGTGAGCAAAATTTTCTTGTTATCTGTCATGGGTTTGCATTGATTTCTGGCATCCTCTGAATAGGGCAGACCCTGAATTTGGCTTTTACCATCTTGGAGTGCATCAGGCATGGGCAAACTTCAGTCCTCCTCCAGGTGTTTTGGACTCCAACTCCCACAATTCCTAACAGCCTATTGGCCTATTGGCTGTTAGGAATTGTGGGAGTTGGAGTCCAAAACACCTGGAGGAGAACTAAAGTTTGCTCATGCCTGATTGACATGGTGGAATTAATTCAGTTCGACACCACTTGAACTACTGTGAATCGTGGAATTTGGTGAGGTCCCTTAATTGCTGGAATGGCCATCTTTTGGGAGGGCTTTGGTTGTATTTTCCTGCCTGGCAGAACAGGGCTGGGCTGGATGGCCCTTGGGGTCTCTTCCAAGGCTGTTATTCTGTGGGTATGTTGATCGTTTACACCATCCTTGCAGTGCAGGCCCAGCCTAACCTCTTGGCAACTTTTGCAGGAACTCTGTGCGCTTGGTGATCCGCAAAGTGCAGTATGCGCCAGAGCGGCCAGGACCCCAACCCATGGCAGAGACCACCAGGCAGTTCCTCATGTCCGACAAACCCTTGCATTTGGAGGCCTCTCTGGATAAAGAGGTATGGTTTGGACCCTATATAAATACATAGACATAGACATAATATATATAGGCCATACTTACTTACTTACTTAGGCGATCGCTCCTTGTCCGAGTAGGATAATCCTCCAGGGTGGGTGCGTAGGTGACTGTGGAGCCCTATTCTTGACCTGCATCTTCTCCCGTAGTGAGGGCATTGGTTTCCAGGTGGAAGGCAGTCCTGGTCGAGGTTGTCTTGACGCACTTTCCTCTTGGCATGTTTATTTCCTTCGCCCTCCATTCGTGCCTCTTCAAATTCTGCAGCACTGCTGGTCACAGCTGACCTCCAGTTGGAGCTCTCAAGAGCCAGGGCTTCCCAGTTCTCAGTGTCTATCCCAGAGTTTTTAAGGTTGGCTTTGAGCCCATCTTTCAATCTCTTTTCCTGTCCTCCAATATTCCGTTTTCCTTTCTTGAGTTCGGAGTAGAGCAACTGGTTTGGGAGATTGTGGTCGGGCATGCGGACAATGTGGCCGGTCCAGCAGAGTTTTATTTATTTACTTTATTTATATACTGCTTTTCTCAGCCCTCAGGCGACTCAAAGCGGTGAACAACATCAATACAAAACATCAAGAGACAAGTATAGGGCAATTAAAAACAATTGTAACATAAATCATTAAACATCCGTATAACAATCATTAGCGCCTCAACAGTAAAATAAGAATCCAGTCTCATCATCCATTATTCCGTATTCCTATGTTCAATAACACAGTTTAATCAAATGCTTGTTCGAACAGCCAGGTCTTCACTTTCCTCCGAAACGCCAATAGGGAGGGGGCTGATCTGATATCTGTAGGCAGGGCGTTCCACAGCTGAGGGGCCACCACCGAGAAGGCCCTGTCTCTCGTCCCCGCCAAGCGCGCCTGTGATGCAGGTGGGACCGAGAGCAGGGCCTCCCCAGACGATCTTAGTGTCCTAGCCGGTTCATAGGAGGAGATGCTTTCGGAGAGGTAAGTAGGGCCAGAACCATATAGGGCTTTATAGGCTAACGCCAGCACTTTGAATTGATGGCAGATGATGGCGGAGGACCATCGCTTCAATGCTGGTGGTCTTTGCTTCTTCCAGAATGCTGACGTTTGTCCACTTGTCTTCCCAAAAGATTTGCAGGATTTTTCGGAGGCAGCGCTGATGGAATCATTCCAGGAGTTTAGTGTGACTTCTGTAGACTGTCCACGTCTCACAGGCATAGAGCAGGGTTGGAAGGACAATAGCTTTATAAACAAGCACCTTGGTATCCCTTCAGATGTCCTGGTCCTCAAACACTCTCTGCTTCATTCAGAAAAAAGCTGCATTCGCAGAGCTCAGGTGGTGTTGTATTTCAGTGTCAGTGTTGACGTCTGTACACAGTCCACGTCTCGCAGGCGTATAGCAGGGTTGGGAGGACAATGGCTTTATAGACAAGCACCTTGGTCTCCCTATGGATTTCCTGGTCCTCAAACACTCTCTGCTTCATTTGGAAAAATGCTACACTCACAGAGCTCAGATGGTGTTGTATTTCGGTGTCGATGTTGAATTTGGTGGAGAGGTGGTTGCCAAGGGAGTGGAAATGGTCAACATTTTCTAATGTTCCACCATTAAGCTGTATTTCTGGCACTGGAGAGGGATTGGTGGTGACTGCTGGAAAAGCACTTTGGTTTTCTCGATGTTCAATAACAGGCCGAGCTTCTCGTATGCTTCTGCGAAGATGTTTAGAGTGGCTTGTAGGTCTTCTTCTGAATGCGCACAGACGACATTGTCATCAGCATACTGGAGTTCTATAACAGATGTTGTTGTGACCTTGGTTTTGGCTTTCAGTCTGCTGAGGTTAAACAGCTTGCTGTCTGTCCGATAGATGATTTCCACTCCGGTGGGAAGCTTCCCATCAACAAGGTGAAGTATCATAGCAATGAAGATGGAGAATAGAGTTGGGGCAATAACACATTCCTGTTTGACACCCGATTCCACCTTAAATGGGTCACTTTGGAAGCCATTGCTGAGGGCACCCGATTTTTTGGAGGATGGTCCAGAGAGCACTGCGATTCACTGTGTCGAATGCCTTTGCAAGGTCAATGAATGCCATGTAGTCCACGCTCTGGTTACATCCCATATAGATTACTGCAATGCGCTCTACGTGGGGTTGCCTTTGAAGACAGCCTGGATGCTTCAAATGGTCCAACATGCAGCAGTCAGGTTGTTAACAGGAGCGGCGCTCAGGGAGCACACAACTTCTTTGCTGCATCATAGAATCATAGAATCAAAGAGTTGGAAGAGACCTCATGGGCCATCCAGTCCAACCCCATTCTGCCAAGAAGCAGGAATATTGCAATATTGCATCAGTTCCACTGGCTGCCAGTTTGCTACTGAGCTCAGTTCAAAGTGCTGGCTTTGGCCTATAAAGCCCTAAATGGTTCCGGCCCAGCTTATCTATCCGAATGCATCTCTTCCTATGAACCCTCCAGGAACTTGAGATCGTCCGAGGAGGCCTTGCTCTCGATCCCACCTGCTTCGCAAGCACATCTGGCGAGGACGAGAGGCAGAGCCTTCTCGGTGGTGGCCCCTCGGCTGTGGAACTCCCTGCCTAGGGATATTAGATCAGCCCCCTCCCTGCTGACCTTTCGGAAAAGAGTAAAAACTTGGCTCTTCGAGCAAGCGTTTGGAACCTCGGAATAGATAGACAAACTTGAATCGTAAAATGACCCAGGAACGGCCCAAGACGATGGAACGGATGAGGATTCGAACGAGAGGACATAGTTCCTTGCTTTTAAATTGTTATTATGCACTGTTTTTATGTTTAAATGCACTATAATGTTTTTTTGCTTATCGATGTATGTATTTTTATGGCATCGAATTGTGCCGACTGTGTATGCCGTCCTGAGTCGCCTCCAGGCTGATATGGGCGGGATACAAATAATTTAAATAAATAAATGAATGAATGTACACACACACACACACACACAAATATATATACATACATACACTATATTTATACCCCACTCTTCTCATCTCGAAGGCTTACAAGTAGGCAACAATTTGATGCCACATAAACAGACATACCAAAAAAAAAAATACACTTTAACAACCAAAAAATTAAAATACAAAATATGTGGAATTTTTCATCCCAGGTTCGACATTATTAGATACGAATAGATCTTTGAAATGAATGTTTACCTGCAGAACTCCTAAGAAGTTTGAACATTTTAGTGTGTGTGGGGGGGGGGGGGGGTGGTCATGTGGCTCTCTCATGGTTATTACCATGTATCTCAAGCAAAAAGTGGGTGCTAAAAACAATATCATACGAAAGCTGACTGGCACAACCTGGGGGTCACAACCAGACACAGTTAAGACATCTGCCTTTGCGCTGTGCTACTCTGCTGCTGAGTCTGCATGCCCAGTGTGGAACACATCTCACCACGCTCAAACAGTGGATGTGGCTCTTAAGGAGACATGCCACATTATCACGGGGTGTCTGCGCCCTACACCACTGGAGAAATTACACTTGCACCACCTGACATCCGCCGGGAAGGAGCAGCCAATAGTGAAAGGACAAAGGCAGAGACATCTCCAGCTCATCCCTTGTTTGGGTATCAGGCAGCACGTCAATGACTTAAATCTAGAAATAGTTTTCTAAGATCTACAGAGATACTCGCTGGAACACCTCAGCAAGCGAGAGTCCAAAAGTGGCAGGCTCAAACCCAGAACCTCAACCAATGGCTGATACCAAATGAGAGACACACAGAAGACTGGGCGACTTGGAAGGCGCTGAACAGACTGCTCTCTGGCACCACGAGATGCAGAGCCAACCTTCAGAAATGGGGTTACAAAGTGGAATCCTCGACATGCGAGTGCGGAGAAGAGCAAACCACTGACCACCTGCTGCAATGCAACCTGAGCCCTGCCACATGCACAAGGGAGGACCTTCTTGCAGCAACACCAGAAGCACTCCAAGTGGCCAGATACTGGTCAAAGGACATTTAATCAACTACCAAACTTCACAAATCTTGTATTTTGTCTGTTTGTTTGCTTTGTTCTGTTAGAAATGTAATATATTTGACTGGTTGCCCTGACACGACAAATAAAACCCATGTATCAATCAAAATCAATTTTGCTTGTCTGATGGCTTGCTTTTGCTCTGGCAACTCCATATCGTGATGACTCAATGGGTCTCTTCTCTCTGTAGATCTACTACCATGGGGAGCCCATCAACGTCAACGTCCACGTGACCAATAACACCAACAAGACAGTGAAGAAGATTAAAATCTCAGGTGAGAATGCAAAATGTCTTTTGTATTATGCGTTCGGTGTTGGGAAGAAAAGGGTTTTTCAAAATTATCCTCTCCAGATTGTAGTCCGAACTTTATACACAATCTCCCTCTTGGTGAACCTCTTTGGAAGGGTTGGGTTCAACCTTCCTGAATCTCTTCCTTTGAAGTTCAGATGATGGGAAATTGCAGACTTCTTCGTAGCTAATATTGAGCTTGTAAACAAACATGCTTGCAGGATTTGACACTTGTGTTATAAACATTTATCACGCCTGGAATTCTGGCGTTCCTTTTTATTTATTTATCTTCAAAATACTACTGGCACTCTCTATCCACAGGTTCTGCATCCACAAATTTCAATCAATCACAAATATCCCAAAATAAAATGAATTTGCAAAAAAAAGCAGGCTTCAATTTTGGCCTTTTATATCAGTAAAGGTAAAGGTTTTCCTCTGACATTAAGTCCAGTCGTGTCTGACTCTGCGGGTTGGTGCTCATCTCCATTTCTAAGCCAAAGAGCCGGCATTGTCCATGGACACCTCCAAGGTCATGTGACTGTCATGACTGCACGGAGCGCCATACCCTCCTACTGAAGTAGTACCTATTGATCTACTCACATTTGCATGTTTTCAAACTGCTAGGTTGGCAGGAGCTGGAGCTAACAGCCGGAGCTCACCTTTCTCCTTGAATTTGAACTAGTGACCTTTCGGTCAGCAAGTTCAGCAGTTCAGCGGTTTAACCCACTGCGCCACTGGGGGCTCCTGACCTTTTATATAAGATACACCATTTTATTATATGGGATTATTATTATTATTATTTTGTGTACTGGAGCTTGAGCACCTGTAGATTACCAGCATATATCCTGTAGAGCACCTGTAGATTACCAGTCCAACGAACCAAATTCTTAGTCCTTCAAAGTTACAAAAGAAGACATTGCTTTGGTGAAATCCCAAATGCTCCAAAGGAGCCAAGTGTTGCGTTTTAAATTAATTTTCAGTCACCAAGGCCTTTAGATTTCTGTTTTCCCTGCTATTTCAATCACTATTGACTTCAGGCTTTGTTTTCTGTAAAGGTAAAGGTATTAATTTTCCCCTGACATTAAGTCCAGTCGTGTCTGACTCTGGGGGTTGGTGCTCATCTCCATTTCTAAGCCGAAGAGCCGGCGTTGTCCATAAACACCTCTGAGGACATGTGGCCGGCATGACTGCATGACGTGTAACTGGGTTTTATTGTCCTGATATTTTCACTCTCCTGCAAATACGCCCTTCTAAAGCCTTATCTTCTGTAAAAAAGACATTTTTCTCTGCTGCTGGCATTGCAGGACATGCATGTACTGATGATTTGTCCGCTCTGGGTTTTAGTCTGAACTTTAAAGCTCCCTATTCTTTTTTGTAGCTAGGTTTCACAACCTTTTGTGGATCTTTTTCAAGTTCAGACTAAGCTCCAGATTGGATTTGCTAGCCCAATGGTCTTCAAGGTACTAGCCAAAAACAGGACGTGAGTATTCCAGGCATTTGTTGTATCAAGACTGTCTTTGTCTAGCCCAATTATCTACAAGCTGCTAGCCAAAAACTGGACGTGAGTATCCCAGGCATTTGTTGTATCAATTTGTTGTGTCTTTCTTTGTCTTTTTCCGTTTGCTTCCAGTACGGCAGTATGCAGACATTTGCCTGTTCAACACAGCGCAGTACAAGTGCCCCGTGGCCGTGGAGGAGGCAGAGTGAGTATCACAGTATCCTCAGGTTGGGAGCCAATAATAATAATAATAATAATAATAACAACAACAACAACAACAACAACAACAACAACATGGCTGTGGCAAAAGACAAAGGGGGAATACCGTAAAAATACAATCCAGAGCAGAAGAGAAAACTGGCCAAAGAAGGCTCTCTCCATGGACAGTTCCTGGGGAAAATTGAGAGCAAACTGACAAAGAAAAAACATGGCTGTGGCTCACAAATGGGACTCTGAAAAACGAGACAAAGGAGGGCCTGATCCTGACAGCCCAAGAACAAGCCATTTGAACCAAGGCCATCCAAGACACTTGGAAATTGGATCACATGTTGAACCCAACGTGTGATCCAATTCAACAGCCAGCAGAGTGTCTGCTGTGGACTCATCTTGTAGTGTTTCTAACAACAACAACAACAACAACAACAACAACAACAACAACAAGCCATGAGTACCAATGCCATCAAAGCCAGAACTGAAATGTCGACAACAGACCCCAAGTGTAGACTCATCTGCAAGGAAGAAGATGAAACAAGAGATCCCATCCCCAGCTGCTGCAAAAAGATCGCACAGACAGACTACAAGCAGAGGCACAACACCGTTGCTCAGATGATCCATTGGAACTTGTGCCATAAAGACCATCTGCCTGCGACAAAGAACGCTGGAAAAAGTTACAGAGAATGAACATGTCAAGCTACTCTGGGACTTCCGTATTGAGACAGACGGAGTTTTGGAGCACAACACTCCTGCCCTAACGATCGTGTTAAAAACAAAGTATGGATCGTCAGTGTCGCAATCCCAGGTGACAGCAAGAAAAACCACCAAAGAAGACTTCACTGGGCTCTCTAGCAGTCAATAATAATAAGAAGAACAACAACAACAACAACAATAAAGTTGACGACAGATCCCAAATGTAGACTCTGCAAGGAAGCAGATGAAACAATAGATCCCCTCCTCAGCTGCTGCAAGAAGATCGCGCAGACAGACTACAAGCAGAGGCACAACACCCTTGCTCAGATGATTCACGGGAACTTGTGCCACAAAGACCATCAGCCTGCGACAAAGAACTGGTGGGATCACAAGCGTGAAAGAGTTACAGAGAATGAAGACGTCAAACTCCTCTGGACTTCCAGATACAGACACACAGAGTTTTGGAGCATAATACTCCTGACCTCACCATCGTATTAAAAAAAAGTATGGATTGTCGATGTTGCAATCCCAGATGACAGCAGGATTGAAGAGAAACAACTTGAAAAGATGACACAATACGAGGATTTAAAGATTGAACGGCAAAGTCTCAGGCACAAGCCAGTCAAGGAATCCCACTGGTAATCGGCACACAGGGTGCAGTGCCTAAAGACCTTGGCCTGCACTTAAAAACAATCAGCACTGACAAAATTACCATCTGTCAGCTGCAACTGGGATCTGCACGCATTATTTGCTGATACATCACACAGTCCTAGACACTTGGAAGGGATCCGACGTGTGATCCAATACAACAGCCAGCAGAGTGATCTTGTTCGCTGTGGATTCTGTCAGTCTGATATTTTGCTCCAACACTCTGTCAGTTTGAATTCAGAAGTCCCAGAGGAGTTTGACATGTTCGTTTTCTGTAACTTTTTCCAGGCATGTGATCCCACCAGTTCTTTGTCGCAGGCAGATAGTGTTTGTGGCACAAGTTCCAATGAATCATCTGAGCATGGGTGTTGTACCTCTGCTTGGAGTCTGTCTGCGCGATCTTCTTGCAGCAGATGAGGATGGGATCTATTGTTTCATCTGCTTCCTTGCAGAGTCTGTACTTGGGATCTGTCGGTGACTTTTCAATTTTAGCTTTGATGGCATTTGTTCCAATTATTATTATTAACCACCATGTCAGACTAAACAGAGAAGCCATTGAAATCCACAAGCATGTGGACAATTTCAACAGAAAGGAGGAAACCATGAAAATGAACAAAATCTGGCTCCCAGTATTAATAAAAACTCTAAAATTACAACAGCAAAACAACAGAGAGGAAACAATCAGGGACAGCTAATCACCTCTCAACAAAAGATTGCCCCAGGCATTGCCAGGCAATCAATTTATTTATTTGGTAGTTTTGTATACTGGTCTTCTCACCTCCATTCGAGGAACTCGGGCCGGTTTCCAACACCAATATTACAGACCGTCATTAAAACATCATATTTCTAAATCACACTAAAACATTGAAACAATTAATATGGCAAAAATACAATCATATGATTACGGTGGTCAGTCGTCATCAAAGTCATTATTCGTCGTCATCCATCCATATCACAGGATCATGGCTCATTCGTTGAATGCCAATCCCCAAAGCCAGGTTTTCACCTGTTTCCTGAATGTTAAGATCAAAGGGGCAGCTCTGATCTCCAGTGGAAGGGAGTTCCAGAGTCGAGGGGCCACCACTGAGAAGGCCCTGTCTCTCATCCTCACCAGCCGCGCCTGTGAGGCCGGTGGGATCGAGAGCTGGGCCCCTCCAGACAATCTTAGTAATCTTGATGGCTCATTGGGGAGGATATATTCGGACAGGTAAATTGGGGCGGAGTCGTTTAGGGCTTTATAGGTTAAGACCAGCACTTTCAATTGTGCTTGAAAGCTGACTGGCAGCCAGTGGAGCTGGCGCAACAGAGGAGTAGTATGCTCCCTGTACCCTGCTCCCGTTAGTATCCTGGCTGCCACACGTTGGACTAATTGAAGCTTCCGGGCAGTCTTCAGAGGCAACCCCACGTAGAGAGCACTAATCAAATGCTAATCAAGGTGATCAGTTGAAACATTCACACCTCGCTCCAACAGACAAGAGTTCTTTGTCCCACCCTGGTCATTCCACAGATATATAAACCCACTTACCTAGTTCCAACAGACCTCACTACCTCTGAGGATGCTTGCCATAGATGCAGGCGAAACGTCAGGAGAGAATGCCTCTAGAACATGGCCATATAGCCCGGAAAAACCTACAACAACCTATTGTTATCGTTGTTATTGTTATTATTATTATTACTATTATATTGTTGTTGTTGCTGCTGTTGTTATTGTTGTTATTATTAAAAATGATGGAAAGATCTTTAGATCCACAGTCTTCCTCTCACTCCTATTCAACCTGATAGACAATTGGCAAAATGCAATGCAGGTTTCCTTTTTCCAATGTTGCAGTTTTCAAAGTCAAAATGATGCGTGCCGTTGTTGCCTTCCCTTCTTTCTAGTGACGTGGTGGCTCCGAGTTCGACGTTCTGCAAAGTCTACACTTTGACCCCATTCCTTGCCAACAACCGAGAGAAACGTGGACTGGCCTTAGATGGGAAGCTCAAGCACGAGGACACCAACCTGGCCTCCAGCACACTGTGAGCAACCCTTTTTCTATGGTGCATCTACTCTGCAGGACTAATGCAGTTTGATACCACTTTAGTCTCCATGGGTCAGTGCTGTGGATAGGAGCCTCCGGTGGCGCAGTGGGTTAAACCCCTGTGCCGGCAGGACTGAAGACCGACTGGTTGCAGTTTCGAATCCGGGGAGAGGCGGATGAGCTCCCTCTATCAGCTCCAGCTCCTTATGCGGGGACATGAGAGAAACCTCCCACAAGGATGATAAAAACATCAAATCATCCGGGCGTCCCCTTGGCAATGTTCCTGCAGATGGCCAATTCTCTCACACCAGAAGCGACTTGCAGTTCCTCAAAAAAAAATGCCGTGGAGTCCGGGGAGCTGTAATTCTACAAGATCTGTATCCTCCTCTCACCCAACTACAACTCCCTGGATTCCATAGCATTAACCCATGGCAGTTCAAGTGGTGGCAAAAGGCATGCATCCTACAATGTAGATCAGGCATGGACAAACTTCAACTCTCCAAGTGTTTTGGATTTTCCAGAGGCAACGCTGATGGAATCGTTCCAGGAGTCGAGTGTGACGTCTGTAGACAGTCCACGTCTCGCAGGTGTAGAGCAGGGTTGGGAGGACAATAGCTTTATAAACAAGCACTTTGTTCTCCCTTAAAGATGTCCCGGTCCTCAAACACTCTCTGCTTCATTCGGAAAAATGTTGCACTTGCAAAGCTCAGGCGGTGTTGTATTTCAGCGTCAATTTTGATGTCTGTAGACAGTCCACGTCTCGCAGGTGTAGAGCAGGGTTGGGAGGACAATAGCTTTATAAACAAGCACTTTGTTCTCCCTTAAAGATGTCCCAGTCCTCAAACACTCTCTGCTTCATTCGGAAAAATGTTGCACTTGCAAAGCTCAGGCGGTGTTGTATTTCAGCGTCAATTTTGATGTCTGTAGACAGTCCACGTCTCGCAGTCGTTTAGCAGGGTTAGGAGGACAATGGCTTTATCAACAAGCCCCTTGGTCTCCCTACGGATGTCCCGATCCTCAAGCACTCTCTGCTTCATTTGGAAAAATGTTGCACTCGCAGAGCTCAGGTGGTGTTGTATTTGTCATCAGCTGTTTGCTGTTGTCATCAGCATATTGGAGTTCTATAACTCCAGATATTGTTGTGACCTTGGTGTTGGCTTTCAGTCTGCTGAGGTTAAATAGCTTGCCATTTCCACTCTGGTGGGAAGCTTCTCGTCAACAAGATGAAGTCTCATAGCAATGAAGATGGAGAATAAGGTTGGGGCAATAACACATCCCTGTTTGACGCCTGATTCCACCTTCAATGGGTCATTTTGGGAGCCATTGCTGTCCAAGACTGTTGCCATCATGTAGTTTCTGGGAATTATAGTTGACCTACAATCAAAGAGCATTCTGAACTCCACCAACGATTGGTACACAGAACTCCTGTGTCCAACAGAAAATACTGCAAGGGTTTGTTGGGCATGGACCTTCAGTTTTGGAGTTGTAGTTCACCTCCATCCAGAAATCACTATGGACTCAAACAATGATGGATCTGGACCAAACTTAGCATGAATACTCAATATGGCCAAATGTGAGCACTGGTGGAGTTTGGGGAAAATAGATCTTGACATTTGGGAGTTGTAGTTGCTGGGATTTATAGTTCACCTACAATCAAAGAGCATTCTGAACCCCACCAGCGATAGAATTGGGCCAAACTTGGCACACAGAAATCCCATGACCAATAGAAAATACTGCAAGGCTTTGTTGGGCATGGACCTTGAGTTTGGGAGTTGTAGTTCATCTCCATCCAGAGAGCACTATGGACACAAACAATGATGGATCTGGACCAAACTTGGCATGAATACTCAATATGCCCAAATGTGAACACTGGTGGATTTAGGGAAAATTGACCTTGACATTTAAGAGTTGTAGTTACTGGGATTTATAGTTCATCAAAGAGCATTCTGAACCCCACCAACGATAGAATTGGGCCAAACTTAGCACACAGAACTCCCATGACCAACAGAAAACAGGAGTTTGGGGAATATAGACCTTGAAATTTGTGAGCTGCAGTTGGTGGGATTTATAGTTCACCTCCGCCAACGATAGAATTGGGCCAAACTTCTCACACAGAACCCATATGCCCAACAGAAAATACTGTGTTTTCTGATTATCTTTGGTGACCCCTCTGACACCCCCCTTGCGACCCCCCAGGCGTCCCGACCCCCAGGTTGAGAAACACTGGTCTGTAGTGTCAAGGTGTTGTTGTTGTTGTTACTACTACTACTATTCTGCTTTCCTCTCTTAAGAGATTCACTTCGAAGAGGCTCAGTTGGGTTTGAGTTCAGACTCATACCCAAAGCAGACCCCCACCTCCCAGTATGGAAACCATCAGTCCGCACGAAGGGAAGGAAGCAAGAAGGGTTGCCATCAATGAATATGAGTAGTTGTGGTCTTTCTTTCGTGTTGGTACTTCTCCTTGGAAGCTCATCTCCCTTTCCTCCATCCCAGGTTGAGAGACGGCGCCAACAAGGAGGTCCTGGGCATCATCGTCTCCTACAAAGTGAAAGCCAAGCTGGTGGTCTCTCGAGGAGGGTGAGTCCCCTTCCGTGCATCCCTTGCTCGTGCACCATGCGTGTCTCCACTGTAGAACGAATGGCGCTTGTCACACTTTTACTTCCATGGCTAAATGCTGGGGAATAATGGGAGTTGTTGGTTTGCTGTGAGTTTTTAGGGCTGTATGGCCATGTTCTAATTCCAACATTCACATTTGATTCAAACAGACAAAGGTTCTTCCTCCCACCCTAGACATTCTTTCACAGATATAGCTATAGATATATATTAGGCTTGTTTGATTAAAAAAAAAATTGGTTTCGGATGTAGCGGGTGCTGGTGGTTTGATTCTAAAGTCAATTCCTTGAGCCGAGGCCAGGAAATTCCTTCCTTTTCTGGTTTAAAATTGGCTTCTCTGGCTTTAAAACTGGCTTCTCTGGCTTGACCCGAGGCCAGGAAATTCCTCTCTTTTCTGGTTTAAAACTGGCTTCTCTGGATTTAAAACTGGCTTGTCTGGCTTGAGCCGAGGCCAGGAAATTCCTTCCTTCTCTGGTTTAAAACTGGCTTCTCTGGCTTGAGCCGAGGCCTGGAAATTCCTTCCTTCTCTGGTTGAAAGCTGGCTTCTCTGGCTTTAAAACTGGTTTCTCTGGCTTGAGCCAAGGCCATGAAATTCCTCTCTTTTCTGATTTAAAACTGGCTTCTCTGGCTTGAGCCAAGATCATGGAATTTCTTCCTTCTCTGGTTGAAAACTGGCTTCTCTGGCTTTAAAACTGGCTTCTCTGGCGTGAGCCAAGGCCAGGAAATTCCTTTCTTCCCTGGCTTAAAACTGGCTTCTCTGGCTTTAAAACTGGCTTCTCTGGCTTGAGACAAGGCCTGGAAATTCCTTCCTTCCCTGGTTTAAAACTGGCTTCTCTGGCTTTAAAACTGGCTTCTCTGGCTTGAGACAAGGCCTGGAAATTCCTTCCTTCCCTGGTTTAAAACTTGTTTCTCTGGCTCTAAATCTGGCTTCTCTGGCTTGAGCTGAGGCCATGAAATTCCTTCCTTCCCTGGTTTACAACTGGCTTCTCTGGCTTTAAATCTGGCTTCTCTGGCTTGAGCCGAGGCCAGGAAATTCCTTCCTTCCCTGATTTAAAACTGGCTTCTCTGGCTTTAAATCTGGCTTCTCTGGCTTGAGCCAAGGCCAGGAAATTCCTTCCTTCCCTGATTTAAAACTGGCTTCTCTGGCTTTAAATCTGGCTTCTCTGGCTTGAGCCGAGGCCAGGAAATTCCTTCCTTCTCTGGGTTAAAACTGGCTTCTCTGGCTTGAGCCGAGGCCAGGAAATTCCTTCCTTCTCTGGTTTAAAACTGGCTTCTCTGGCTTGAGCCAAGGCCAGGAAATTCCTTCCTTCTCTGGTTTAAAACTGGCTCCTCTGGCTTTTAAACTGGCTTCTCTGGCTTGAGCCGAGGCCAGGAAATTCCTTCCTTCTCTGGTTTAAAACTGGCTTCTCTGGCCTTAACTGGCTTCTCTGGCTTGACCCGAGCCAGGAAATCCTTTCCTTCTCTGGTTTAAAACTGGCTTCTCTTGCTTGAGCTGAGGCCTGGAAATTCCTTCCTTCTCTGGGTTAAAACTTGCTTCTCAGATTTTAAAACTGGCTTCTCTGGCTTGAGCAAGACCACAGAATTCCTTCCTTCTCTGGTTGAAAGCTGGCTTCTCTGGCTTTAAAACTGGCTTCTCTGGCTTGAGCCAAGGCCATGAAATTCCTCTCTTTTCAGGTTTAAAACTGGTTTCTCTGGCTCTATATCTGGCTTCTCTGGCTTGAGCTGAGGCCATGAAATTCCTTCCTTCTCTGGTTTAAAACTGGCTTCTCTGGCTTTAAAGTTGGCTTCTCTGGCTTGAGCCGAGGCCAGGAAATTCCTTCCTGCTCTGGTTTAAAACTGGCTTCTCTGGCTTTAAAACTGGCTTCTCTGGCTTGAGCTGAGGCCATGAAATTCCTTCCTTGTCTGGTTTAAAACTGGCTTCTCTGGCTTTAAAGTTGGCTTCTCTGGCTTGAGCCGAGGCCATGAAATTCCTTCCTGCTCTGGTTTAAAACTGTCTTCTCTGGCTTTAAATCTGGCTTCTCTGGCTTGAGCCGAGGCCAGGAAATTCCTTCCTTCCTTCTCTGGCTTTAAAACTGGCTTCTCTGGCTTGAGCCGAGGCCAGGAAATTCCTTCCTTCCCTGGTTTAAAACTGGCTTCTCTGGCTTTAAATCTGACTTATCTGGCTTGAGCCAAGGCCAGGAAATTCCTTCCTTCTCTGATTTAAAACTGGCTTCTCTGGCTTTAAATCTGGCTTCTCTGGCTTGAGCCGAGGCCAGGAAATTCCTTCCTTCTCTGGGTTAAAACTGGCTTCTCTGGCTTGAGCTGAGGCCAGGAAATTCCTTCCTTCTCTGATTTAAAACTGGCTTCTCTGGCTTTAAAACTGGCTTCCCTGGCTTGAGCCTAGGCCAGGAAATTCCTTCCTTCTCTGGTTTAAAACTGGCTTCTCTGGCTTGAGCCGAGGCCAGGAAATTCCTTCCTTCTCTGCTTTAAAACTGGCTTCTCTGGCTTTAAAACGGGCTTCTCTGGCTTGAGTCGAGGCCAGGAAATTCCTTCCTTCCCTGGTTTAAAACTGGCTTCTCTGGCTTTAAATCTGACTTATCTGGCTTGAAGCAAGGCCAGGAAATTCCTTCCTTCTCTGATTTAAAACTGGCTTCTCTGGCTTTAAATCTGGCTTCTCTGGCTTGAGCCGAGGCCAGGACATTCCTTCCTTCTCTGGTTTAAAACTGGCTTCTCTGGCTTGAGCTGAGGCCAGGAAATTCCTTCCTTCTCTGATTTAAAACTGGCTTCTCTGGCTTTAAAACTGGCTTCTCTGGCTTGAGACAAGGCCTGGAAATTCCTTCCTTCCCTGGTTTAAAACTGGCTTCTCTGGCTTGAGCTGAGGCCAGGAAATTCCTTCCTTCCCTGGTTTAAAAGTGGCTTCTCTGGCTTTAAATCTGGCTTCTCTGGCTTGAGCTGAGGCCAGGAAATTCCTTCCTTCCCTGGTTTAAAACTGGCTTCTCTGGCTTAAAATCTGGCTTCTCTGGCTTGAGCTGAGGCCAGGAAATTCCTTCCTTCCCTGGTTTAAAACTGGCTTCTCTGGCTTAAAATCTGGCTTCTCTGGCTTGAGCCGAGGCCAGGAAATTCCTTCCTTCCCTGGTTTAAAACTGGCTTCTCTGGCTTTAAATCTGGCTTCTCTGGCTTGAGCTGAGGCCAGGAAATTCCTTCCTTCCCTGGTTTAAAACTGGCTTCTCTGGCTTGAGCCAAGGCCAGGGACCAGAAGCGGGGGAAAGCTGAATAATTTCCAACTCACTTCCTGAGTCAAACAAAAATGGCAGAAAAGGCTTCGGAAGACCAAAGGGACTTCCGGTTTGCTTAAAAATTTTGAAATCACTTCAAAAAGGTAATTTTTCCGACTTTATTCTGAATTACGAAGATTCCGACAGTACCTAACCATTCCATATATACACACACACACACACACACACACACATACACTCCACTTGCCTCACTGCCAACAGAATCTCTGAGGATGCCATTGGCCACAGATGCAGGTGCAACATCAGGAGAGAATGCTACTGCAACGTGGCCATACAGTCCAAAAAGCTCACAGATACCCAGTGATCCTGGCAATGAAAGCCTTCAACAACACAGTGTGAGTTGTAGTTTGGTGAGGTTTCAGCACTCTTGAGCAGAAAAGGTGGAAAACCTTGCGAAACTACAACTCCCAGAATCCCAGGGCATTTGAGCCAGGGCAGTCCAATAAGGGGCATCTCTTAAAACGGGAGCTGGCAGACCTGTAAGTGACAAGATATCTGGCCCTACAACAGGCATGAGCAAGCTTGGGCCTTCCAGGAGTATTGGACTCCAACTCCCACAATTCCTAAGCCCTATAGAAAGGATAAGCTTTTTGGGCCTAAAACAAAGAACACCCCATTGTATTAAGGGGTCCCTCCAGCCTTATTACGACACAATTTCTGGTATTTCTTATATTCAGTAGCACCTGCCATGCCTATAAAGGACATGTTTTCTCGCCCTCAAATAAGGGTTGAATTAAAGTCAAGATATCTGGCATTCAGTGCCATATACACACAACATATATAGACAAACACACAGAAATGCCATTTAACATTTCAGCTTCATGAGGATATTCTGGTCACCGGGGGAGCTGTCGCTTCACCGTCCATTTGTGACACTGATGGAGTACTTCCTCATTCTTTGCATGCTTGCTGGAGATTTTTATGGCATTGTAAATTAGTTAAATTAGCCTCCTCGCATAAGTGGTACCTAAATTTCCTACTTGACAGATGCAACTGTTTTTCAGGCTGCATAGGTCGACAGCAAGCTACACACAATGGTTGGAAGCTCACTCTGACCCGGGCTAGCTTCGAACTCGGTCAGTTGTGATCTAATGCAGCTGACTCCCAGTCAACTGCACCACAGCTCTATTCTGCTTCGGTTTAAGCACAATCAAGGCACCCCTGACTGATGGCCATCCAGCCTCTGTTTAAAAGCCTTCAAGGAAGGAGCTTCCACTGCAATTCGAGGCCGAGAGTTCCACTGCTGAGCAGCTCTTTCGACTGTCAGGAAATTCAATGGAAATCATTTGAACCCATGACTCCATTGAGTCCTAGTTTCCAGGGCAGCAGAGAGGAAGCCTCTTCTTCTTCCTTACGAAGTCTATAATAATAGGTGGAGGCTTATTTGGCGGAATAAAAATCCTCAAAAGCAGAACACCACTTAGATTGGAATGAGGCTTCTGTGATTAAAAGCCCCAAAACAAAAGCTGTAAGGAAAGCTAGAACTTTCTTCTGGCCGAAAACCCTATTTGAAAGCCCACTGGCTGCCACCAACTTAAAAGCACTGATACCTAAGAGGTATCTTAGGCAAGAGTGTGTTGGATTAGACCTGAGGTAACACTAAAAGATGGTTCTTTAAATTATACACTGCCACCATAGACTCTTGATTGTTGCAAGAAACTGCTTTTAAAACTTTACCCACAGAAGCACATGTGAGGCAGTTGTTGTGAACAACAAACAATGATGTTTATTTAAGAGAACTGGAACAATTCAGGTATCAAGCTTAGCTGTTTCAAAAATACTGACTTAAAAGCGTGTGGTTACTTTAAACAGTTCAGACTTAACTACACACAAAAAACCTTTTTGAAAGCCCACTGGCCGCCATCAACTTAAAAGCTCTGATAAGCCTTTGGCTTACTTGAGGTATCTTAGGCAAGAGTGTGTTGGATTAGCCCTGAGGTAACAGTAAAAGATGGTTCTTTAAATTATACGCTGCCACCATAAATTCTTGATTGTTGCAGGAAACTGCTTTTAAAACTTTACCCACAGAGGCACACGTGAGGCAGTTGTTGTGAACAACAAAACAATGATGTTTATTTAAGAGAACTGGAACAATTCAGGTATTGAGCTTAGCTGTTTCAAAAATGCTGACTTAAAAGCATGTTCAGACTTAGCTACACACAAAACACTTCTCTCTCCCTCCTCAGATTACTGACAGGATTGTTTCTCTGACAGTAATTTCTAAACTCTGTTTATGCTGTTTATGCTATTACATTGCTGTTAATCGTATATTTATGTTTTGATGTGGGCGCCATGGGGTGCCACTTTGTTAGCCCTCCTGAGTCCCTCCTGAGGTTGAGAAAGGATGGGATATTAAAGCCCTAAATAAATAAATAAATAAATAAAATAAACTCCTCCACACAGACAGTCCTTGTCTTTTGGGATCTGTCTCTCCACTCCCCAGCCATCTTTCCCAAATAGCTGTAATCTTCTCACTAGCTTTCTCTCCTAGCCAACTGACTGGGCATGTTTAGTCTGAAGAAGAGAAGGCTGAAAGGAGACATGATAGCCATGTATACATATGTCAGGGGAAGTCATAGAGAGGAGAGAGCAAGCTTGTTTTCTTCTGGAGAGTGACCATGTACCTCTTTTTGTCGTTCCGAACACAATGTTGTCCTCTTACTGTATTTCCTTCTGCCTGCCCTCTCTACTCTGTCTCCTACGAGTTTATCCCTTTCAAACATTTCTTTTTCATTTTCTCATCCAGAGTTTCATCATTTTATGTTGTACAATGTGGCCCGCTCTTTGTGATTGGTTTTTCATTGCATTATTTTGTGTTGTTTTGTTTTGCTTTGTTCTACTGTATTCCTAAGTTTTGCTTTTGGTTTATTTTGTATTTTGCTGTAATGTATTTCTGGGCTTGGCCTCATGTAAGCCGCCTTAGTCCCCTTCGGGGAGATCGTGGTGGGGTATAAATAAAGATTATTATTATTATTATTATTATTATTATTATTATTATTATTGTCGAAGGCTTTCATGGCTGGAATCACTAGGTTCTTGTGGGTTTTTTCGGGCTATAGGGCCATGGTCTAAAGGCATTTCTCCTGACGTTTCGCCTGCATCTATGGCAAGCATCCTCAGAGGTAGTGAGGTCTGTTGGAAATAGGAAAATGGGTTTATATATCTGTGGAATGACCAGGGTGGGGCAAAGAGCTCTTCTCTGCTGGAGCTAGGTGTGAATGTTTCAGAGAGCACACTGGGTGCCCACAGAGACTACACAGAGAAGCCATTGAAATCCACAAGCATGTGGACAATTTCAACAGAAAGGAAGAGACCATGAAAATGAACAAAATCTGGCTACCAGTATTAAAAAACTCTAAAATTACAACAGCAAAACAGCAGAGAGGAAACAACCAGGCACATCTTAACACCTCTCAACAAAAGATTTTTCCAGGCTCAGCCAGGCCTTCAAATGCAAATGAAAGTGGTCAGTTGAAACATTCACACCTAGCTCCAGCAGAGAAGAGCTCCTTGCCCCACCCCAGCCATTCCACAGATATATAAACCCATTGTCCTAATTCCAACAGACCTCACTACCTCTGAGGATGCTTGCCATAGATGCAGGCAAAACGTCAGGAGAAATGCCTCTAGAACATGGCCCTATAGCCCGAAAAAACCCACAAGAACATTATTATTATTATTATTATTATTATTATTATTATTATTATTATTTGAAACACCACAAGATGAGTCCACAGCAGACACTCTGCTGCCTGTTGTATTGGATCACACGTCGGACACTTCCCAAGTGTCTAGGACTGTGTGATGTATCGGTGAATAATGCATGCAGATCCCAGTAAGGGTGACTTTCTGCAACTTCCAGATTGTAATCTTGTCAGCGCCGATTGTGTTTAAGTGCAGGCCAAGGCCTTTCGCCACTGCACCCAGTGTGCCCATCACCACTGGGATCCCCTTGACTGGCGTGTGCCAGTATCTTTGCAGTTCGATCTTTAAATCCTCATATCGTGTCAGCTTTTCCAGTTGTTTCTCTGCAATCCAACTATCACCTGGGATTGCAACATCGACAATCCATGCTTGGTGTTTTAACACAATCTTGAGGTCAGGAGTCGTGTGCTCCAAAATTCTGTCTGTCTGAATCTGGAAGTCCCAGAGTAGCTTGATGTGTTCATTTTCTGTAACTTTTTCAGGCTTGTGATCCCACCAGTTCTTTGTCCCAGGAAGATGGTGTTTGTGGCATAATTTCCAATGAATCATCTGAGCAACAGTGTTGTGCCTCTGCTTATAGTCTGTCTGCGGGCTCTTCTTGCAGCAGCTGAGGATGGGATCTATAGTTTCATCTGCTTCCTTGCAGAGTCTACACTAGGGATCTGTCGTTGACTTTTCAATTCTGGCTTTGATGGCATTAGTTCTAATGGCTTGTTCTTGGGCTGCCAGAATCAGGCCCTCATTATTATTATTATTATTATTATTATTATTATTGTATTGTCGAAGGCTTTCATGGCTGGAATCACTGGGTTGTTGTAGGTTTTTTTGGGGCTATATGGCCATGTTCTAGAGGCATTTCTCCTGACGTTTCGCCTGCATCTATGGCAAGCATCCTCGGAGGTAGTAAGCTCACTACATGGCCATACAGCCCGAAAAATCTACAACAACCGTATTATTATTATTATTATTATTATTATTGACACAAAAGCACAGTATGTCACAGCAAACGAGATCTCTATGCTGGATTTCGTATCACAAAATCACAAGTCGAACCCTTCCCAAGCGTCTAGGACTGTGTGATGTATTTTCGAATGACGTGCGCAGATCCAAGTCAGGTGGCCTTTTGCGGTTGACACATCGTGATTTTGTCAATGTTTATTGTTTCCAAATGCCGGCTGAGTTCTTTTGGCATGGCACCCAGTGCGCCAATGACCACTGGGACCACCTGGACTGATTTATGCCATAAACTTTGCAGTTCGATTTTGAGGTCTTGATAGCAGTCTTGATATTATTATATTATATTATATTATTAGTATATTTATTATTATATTTCTATATTATTATTACTATTATTATTCTGCCCTGGAGACTAGGACACAATGGAGCAATGTCTTCAAGCTACAGGAAACCTGTACATTCACAAAAACTTTCTGACTGTGAGAGCTGTTCAGCAGTGGAACTCTCTGCCCCAGAATGTGGTGTAGCTGGGCATGTTCAGCCTTCAGAAGAGAAGGCTGAGAGGAGACATGATAGGCATGTATAAATATGTCAGAGGAAGTCATAGGGAGGAGGGAGCAAGCTTGTAATCTTGGAGACTAGGATGCAATGAAACAATGGTTTCAAACTACAAGGAAGGAGATTCCACCTGAACATGAGGAAGAACTTCCTGACTGTGAGAGCCGTTCAGCAGTGGAACTCTCTGCTCCGGAGTGTGGTGGAGGCTCCTTCTTTGGAAGCTTTGAAACAGAGGCTGGATGGCCATCTCTCAGGGGTGATTTGAATGCAATATTCCTGCTTCTTGGCAGAATGGGGTTGGACTGGATGGCCCAGGAGGTCTCTTCCAACTCTTTGATTCTATGATTCATTGATTCTAACTTCCTGACTGTGAGAGCCATTCAGCAGTGGAACTCTCTGCCCCAGAGTATGGTGGAAGCTCTTTCTTTGGAAGCTTTTAAACAGAGGCTGGGTGGCCATCTGTCGGGGGTGATTTGAATGCAATATTCCTGCTTCTTGGCAGAATGGGGTTGGACTGGATGGCCAACGAAGTCTCT
>NC_090023.1:3310000-3395000 GCF_037176765.1 Anolis sagrei
TTTCTATCACAAAAATCACAGGTTGAACACTTCCTAAGCGCCTAGGACTGTGTGATGTGTTTTCGAATGATGCGTGCAGATCCAAGTCAGGTGGCCTTTTGCCTGGGAAGGAATCTCATTGGAGCATTGCAGCACAACAACCTACCTGAGAGTCACTCTGGACCATGCTCTGACCTACAAGAAGCACTGCCTGAATATCAAGCAAAAAGTGGGCACTAGAAACAATATCATACGGAAGCTGACTGGCACAACCTGGGGATCACAACCAGACACAGTGAAGACACCTGCCCCTGCGCTATGCTACTCTGCTGCTGAGTTCGCATGCCCAGTGTGGAACATATCTCACCACACTAAAACAGTGGATGTGGCTCTTAATGAGACATGCCGCATTATCACAGGGTGTCTGCGCCCTACAACACTGGAGAAATTTTATTGTTTAGCTGATATTGCACCACCTGACATCAAGCTGGAAAGGAGCAGCCAGCAATTAAAGGACCAAGGAAGTGACATCTCTGGCCCATCCTCTGTTCCGATATCAGCCAGCATGCCAATGCCTTAAATCAAGAAATAGCTTCCTAAGATCTACAGAGATACTCGTAGGAACACCTCAGCAAGCAAGAGTCCAAAAGTGGCAGGCTAAAACCCAGAATCTCAATCAATGGCTGATACCAAATGAGTGACTCCTTCCTGGACACACAGAAGACTGGGTGACTTGGAAGGTGCTGAACAGGCTACGCTCTGGTACCACAAAGTGAGGCCACAAAGTGGAGTCCACAACATTCGAGTGTGGAGAAGAGCAAACCACAGACCACCTACTACAATGCAACCTGAGCCCTGCCACATGCACAATGGAGGACCTTCTCACAGCAACACCAGAGGCAACCCAAGTGTCCAGCTTCTGCTCAAAGGACATTTAGTATAATGCAAAGTTTTTTACTTTGTGTTTTTTTATACATTATAACTGTATTCTCAATTCACGTCTGACAAGATCAATAAATATTATTATTATTAGTAGTAGTAGTAGTATTAGGAAAGTATGAATTAGACATACTTTCAATTAGACAAAAAAGGGGAATTCAAGAGCTGGAGAACTCATGGAATTTATAATTGCAGACAAAAAATGAACAAATCAGAAAAAATATTTTATTATTATTTATTTACAGTATTTATATTCCTCCTTTCTCAACCTGCAGGGGACTCAGGGCGGATCACAATGCACGTACATATGGCAAACATTCAATGCCATAGCCAGACAACATATATAGACAGACACACAGAGGCTATTTAACTTTCCAAAGGGGAGATTCATGAGGGTATACTTCGAATTCAGAAGTGGAGTGGACAGATCAAAAGACAACCTGGCAAAATGGCACCACCTAAAAGAATCCCACACCTTGTGTGACTGTGGAGCAGAACAGACAACTCTGCATCTGTATGCTTGTCCTCTATGCCCTGCCTCATGTACAGAGGAAGAATTGTTGTGTTGGGACTCAGCCTGTGATTGAACCTGAGGCTGGGCTTGAACCTGTGAATGTGTTTCAGTCTCCTGTTGTTTCTGTGTCTGATGTGGATAATGAGGATGGAAATCTGCTCAGCCCACCTCCTCCAAGATGGACTGAACCACCTCAACTGGGCTCTCCAGGCCAATGGAGACTCCACCTCAGACATCGGAAGAGCTGCAAGACCACCGAGAAGAAGCAACGAGAGTCAAGACCAAGACCCATCCAGAGGGAAAGTGTTCTTGCCAGACATCAAGGGAACCACTGACCGCAGAGGGAAGCTGATGAGGAAACACAACATACAAACTATCTCCAGACCCACCAAGAAAATCCAACAAATGCTCCGTTCAGCAAAGGACAAGAGGGATCTTCTCACCTCTGCAGGAGTCTACCATTGTATACCATGCAGCTGTGGACAAGTCTACATAGGGACCACCACACGCAGCAGCATTGCCCAGACACACATCAAGGAACATGAAAGGCATGCTAGACTACTTCAACCAGAGAAATCAGCCATAGCAGAGCACCTGATGGACCAACCTGGACACAGCATTATATCTGAGAACACAGAAATGCTGGACCACTCTCACAACCACCATGTCAGACTACACAGAGAAGCCATTAAAATCCACAAGCACATGGACAATTTCAACAGAAAGGAGAGGAAACCATGAAAATGAACAAAATCTGGCTACCAGTATTAAAAAAAAACTCTAAAATTACAACAGCACAACAACAGAGAGGAAACAAACAAGGACATGTAATCACCTCTCAACAAAAGATTGCCCCAGGCACTACCAGGCCATCAAATGCAAATCAAGGTGGTCAGTTGAAACATTCACACCTAGCTCCAACAGACAAGAGTCCTTTGTCCCACCCTGGTCATTCCGCAGATATATAAACCCCTTTTCCTATTTCCAACAGACCTCACTACCTCTGACGATGCTTGCCATAGATGCAGGAGAAACGTCAGGAGAAAATGCCCCTAGAACAGTGGTTCTCAACGTTCCTAATGCCGTGACCCCTTAATCCAGTCCCTCATGTTGTGGTGACCCCCAAACATAATATTGTTTTCGTTGCTACTTCATAACAGTCATTTTACTACTGTTATAAATCATAATGTACACATCTGATATGCAGTGTGTATTTTCATTCACTGGGCCAAACTGGGCACAAATACCCAATACACCCAAATGTGAATGCTAGTGGGGTTGGGGGAGGATTGATTTTGTAATTTGGGAGTTGTAGTTGCTGGGATTTATAGTTCACTTATAATCAAAGAGCAGTCTGAACTCCACCAGCAATGGATTTCAACCAAACTTGGCTCCCATGACCAATGGAAAACACTGGAAAGGTTTGATGGGCATTGACCTTGAGTTTGGGAGTTGTAGTTCACCTACATCCAGAGAGCACTGTGGACTCATGCAATGGTGGATCTGGACCAAACCTGGCATGAATGCTCAATATGCCCAAATGTGAACACTGGTGGAATCCGGGGAAAATAGATCTTGACATTTGGGAGTTGTAGTTGCTGGGATTTATAGTTCATTACAATCAAAGAACATTCTGAACTCCACCAACGATAGAATTGGCTCAAACTTCTCACATGGAATCCCCATGACTATCACAAAATGCTGTGTTTTCTTATGGTCTTTGGTGACCCCTCTGACACCCCCTCACGACCCCCTCAGGGTTGAGAAACACTGCCCTAGAACATGGCCATATTGCCCGAAAAAACCTACAACAACCCAATCAGTCCCCTGTTGCTTCTGATGTGGGGGATGCTGGGACTGACTCTGAAGTGCAAGATGGAGACGCTTTGGTCAATGAGTTTCATGCAGACACTGACAGAGAGGCTTCGGTGCAAAGGGCAGATTCTCATGAGAATGTTTCTCCAGATTCTAGTTTGGAAAACAGTCTGACACCTGGTAAAGTTAATGAGGAGTCAGATAAGCAGAGTCGGCGGCTGAAGATGATCCAGAATCGACAAGAGGCCCAATGTTTACATAGATCCGAAAGAATTCATCAATTAAAGTCAAAGACTGGGGAAAAAACGAAACCAGTTCTTGGGATTTAAGGTGTGCCTGTAGAAAATCTTGTCAGATCAGGCATCATTTGGAAACCAAGCACAAGGCTAATGGAATTCCTGTTCAAGTGATCTCGTCTTCATGGTTTTTTCTAGCCTTTCAACTTGACTAGCAGCGTCTGGTCTGTTCTTGCTTCTTGGTTGATTCCTGTCTGGATTATCAGTGCCTTGGAATATTATTTTATGCTTTTCGAACATTTCTTTTGAATGCTATGTTTGGACACTGTGTCTTCTTCCTGCCTTTGAATGCCTTACTGCTTTTTGGAATCTTATCTATCTTTACAAGCATTTATTTCTACTGGCTTTTTTTTTTGCTAAGCTTTAATAAAAAGGATTGTTCCTTCACTCAACGTATGGTGTGTTTATAGTCAGAAGGGCCATTTCCTGTTCCGGAGTGCAACATGTTGGAGGCTACAGACAATGCCATCGCTGTTGCCCGTTTTTGGTCAAAAGATATTTAGCCGCCTGCGCTCCTTCGATTTTTATCAGTTTTGTACTAATTTATGCAATGCCTTTGATACAAAATAAATACTAACTAATCTCCATCATCAACTTATTATACTTTCCTTTCCCTTTCCCCACACTCTTGTGATATAAAACTGTGAAAATGAAATAAAAAACATGCATGACTAAAAAAGAAAAATAAATAACGCCAGAGGTTCACGTTCTGTCTTCTTTTCCAGCGACGTGGCTGTGGAGCTGCCCTTCACCCTGATGCACCCCAAGCCAAAGGAGGAGCCCCTGCACCGAGACGGTGAGTTGAATCCTCCCTATGTTGTGCTATGGAACCCTGGGAGTTGTAGTTTTGCATGGTCTCCAGCCTTCTCTTCCAATGAGTGATGGTGCCTTGCCAAACTACAACTCTCTTGCTGGGTAAGAGAGCAAGAGAGAATGTTTTGGAGAAGAGCCCGACTTTGGAGATGGTTGCAATGAATTTGAGTGTTGACCATGAGAACAAGCCCTATGAGGAGAGGCTTAAGGAGCTGGGCATGTTTAGCCTGAAGAAGAGAAGGCTGAGAGGAGATATGATAGCCATGTATAAATATGTGAGAGGAAGCCACAGGGAGGAGGAGGGAGCAAGCTTGTTTTCTACTTCCCTGGAGACTAGGACGCAATGGAGGAATGGCTTCAAACTACAAGAGAGGAGATTCCATCTGAACATGAGCTGCAAAGGTCAACAGCAAGCTAGACTATTAATGGTCGGAAACTCACTCCAACCTGGGCTGGTTTTGAACTCATCATCACTTGGTCAGTAGTGATTTAATGCAGCTGGCTACTTACTAGCTGCGCCACAACCTGGTCCTGTTTTAATGTTTATACACATATAAACATTAAAACAGAATTAAATATCCTTGGTATTTTAAAAATTCAGTTAAAACACATAAAACACATTGAAGAATGAACTCAGAGGGTCTCCTCTAATGGAGACTTGGATTTTCCTCCTGAAATTAGTGACATCCTTGACGAAACTCCATAAGAACTGTGGGCCTGAAATGCTCCCAATGGGGAAACGGGAACGTCCGAAGGAAACTAATCTCTTTTGCCTTCATCCCTGTGTTCAGTTCCAGAGAACGAAGCTCCCATTGACACAAATCTCATAGAGCTTGACACAAAGTAAGCGCAACTGGGGTGTTTGTGGAGGGCGGGAGGGTTTGCATGGGGACGCCACGTCATTTGCGCATGGCTCCGCCTTCCGATGCTCCATTCCTCCTCCACATGTCATTCACTAACCAACTAATCCCTCATTAATCCGTCATCAGCTGCTCCATCTTCCATCTTCCATGGGTCTCTAACACTTTGGCGTCTAACTCCGCACGTTTCTTCTCTCCCCTCTCCTCTGTTTGCATGGTCACATCTCCTTGTTATGCATGCGCACCGTGAAGCAGGAAAAAGACAGTAAGAGCCCTTCTTCTCTATGGATGGTTGTCTTGTGTGTGTGTGCATGTCTTGTTGTTGTGCATAAGGTTGCCTTTGTGTCCGGTCTTTCTTCCGATGGCCTCAAAGGGCGCAACTGAGTCACAGCTTATGCTCCCAACAGCCCTGTAAGGTAGGACGGACCAAGAACATCGAGGGTTTAAGGCCACCCGGAGAGTTGAGACTGGATTGTCCAAGTTTGATGGTAGATCCGCTCTGGGTTTTAGTCCGAGGTTGAAAGGTGCAACACTGGAAATGTAGCACCAAACCCATTCAAAGTCTGTTGCTATTGCATCAATGGGAAAGTAGATCCGCTCTGGGTTTTAGTCCGAAGTTGAGAGCGCCAACACTGGAAATGCAGCATCATACCTATTCACAGTCTGTTGCTATTGCATCAATGGTAAAGTAGATCCGCTCTGAGTTTTAGTCCGAAGTTGAGAGGTCCAACACTGGAAATGCAGCATCATACCCATTTACAGTCAGTGACTATTTCACAAGATTGGCTTTGGGTTTTAATCTGAAGTTGAGAGGTCCAATATTGGAAACTCAGCATCACACCCATTCACAGTTAATGGCTGTCATACCAGTGGGAAAATACATCCGCTCTGGGTTTTAGTCCGAAGTTGAGAGGTCCAACACTGGAAATGCAGCATCATACCCATTTACAGTCAGTGACTATTGCACAAGATCTGCTTTGGGTTTTAATCCAAAATTGAGAGGTCCAATACAGATAACTCAGCATCATACCCATTCACAGTCAATGGCTATTGCACAAATGGGAAAGTACGTCCTCTCTGAGTTCTAGTCCGAAATTGAGTGGTCCAAAACCAGAAGCGCAGCATCATACCCATTCATAGTCAGTGGCTATTGTACAAATGGGAAAGTAGATCTGCTCTGGGTTTTAGTCCAAAGTTGAGAGGAATTCCACCTGGGAATCTCCATGTTCCTCCAGTACATTGCTAGGGTCAGCTTGAACCTCTAGGTCTTCTGGCAGATCTTTGCACTGGAAGAAGTAGGGATTCATTGAGAGGAGTTCTACCTGGGAATCTCCAGGGTCCTCCAGTACATTGCTAGGGTGAGCTTGCACCTTTAGGTCTTCTGGCAGATCTTTCCACCAGAGGAAGGAGGGATTCCTTGAGAGGAGTTTCACCTGGGAATCTCCAGGTTCTTCCAGCACATTGCTAAGGTCAGCTTACACCTCTAGGTCTTCTGGCAGATCTTTGCACTGGACCATCTAGGGATTCATTGAGAGGAGTTCCACCTGGGAATCTCCAGCTTCCTCCAACACATTGGTAGGGTCAGCTTGCACCTCTAGGTCTTCCAGCAGATCTTTGCACCGGAGGAACTACGGATTCCTTGAGATAAATTCAACCTGGGAATCTCCAGGTTTCTCCAACACATTGCTGTGGTCAGCTTGCACCTCTAGGTCTTCTGGCAGATCTTTGCACCAGAGGAAGTAGGGATTCCTTGAGAGGAGTTTCACCTGGAAATCTCCAGGTTCTTCCAGCACATTGCTAGGGTGAGCTTGCACCTCTAGGTCTTCTGGCAGATGTTGGCACCAGAGGAATAAGAGATTCATTGAGAGGAATTCCACCTGGCAATCTCCAGCTTCCTCCATCACATTGCTAAGGTCAACGTGCACATCTAGGTCTTCCGGCAAAGCTTTCCACCAGAGGAGGTAGGGATTCATTGAGAGGAATTCCACCTGGCAATCTCCAGGTTCCTCCAACACATTGCTAGAGTCAAGTTTGCACTTCCAGGTCTTCTGGCAGATCTTTCCACCAGAGGAAGTAGGGATTCCTTGAGAGGAATTCCACCTGTGAATCTCCAGGTTCCTCCAACACATTGCTAGAGTCAGCTTGCACCTCTAGGTCTTCTGGCAGATCTTTGCACTGGACAATCTAGGGATTCATTGAGGAGTTCCACCTGGGAATCTTCAGGTTTCTCTGGCACATTGCTAGGGTCAGCTTGCACCTCTAGGTCTTCTGGTAGATCTTTGCACCAGAGGAAGTAGGGATTCATTGAGGATTTCCACCTGGGAATCTCCAGGTTCTTCCAGCACATTGCTAAGGTCAGCTTACACCTCTAGGCCTTCTGGCAGATCTTTCCACCAGAGGAAGTAGGGATTCCTTGAGAGGAGTTCCACCTGGGAATCTCCAGGTTCTTCCAGCACATTGCTACGGTCAGCTTACACCTCTAGGTCTTCTGGCAGATCTTTCCACCAGAGGAAGTAGGGATTCATTGAGAGGAATTCCACCTGGCAATCTCCAGGTTCCTCCAGCACATTGCTAGGGTCAGCTTGTACCTCTAGGTCTTCTGGCAGATCTTTCCACCAGAGGAAGTAGGGATTCCTTGAGAGGAGTTCCACCTGGGAATCTCCAGGTTCTTCCAGCACATTGCTAAGGTCAGCTTGCACCTCTAGGTCTTCCGGCAGATCTTTGAACTGGAAGACCTAGGGATTCATTGATAGGAATTCCACCTGGGAATCTCCAAGTTCCTCCAGGACATTGCTAGGATCAGCTTGCACCTCTAGATCTTCCGGCACTGGACAGTCTAGGGATTCATTGAGGAGTTCCACCTGGGAATCTCCAGGTTCCTCCAGCACATTACTAGGATCTGCTTGCAAAGAACATGGCCCGGCATCTTCTCCCAGGTCTTCTTCTCTTTCTCACTTATGTACCTTTCCATCTCTCTTTCTTCTTAGTGACGATGACATTGTCTTCGAGGACTTTGCGCGGCAGCGGCTGAAGGGCATGAAGGACGAGAAGGAAGAGGAGGAAGACGGGACCGACTCCCCGCAGCTCAACGACAGATAAGCTGGAGAGCTTCTTCCCATCGCTCTCCCTCTCTTTGGGTCCATCTAGACCAAGCCTGAGCCAACTTGAGCCCTCCAGGTGTTTTGGACTTCAACTCCCACCATTCCTAACAGCCGGTAGGCTGTTAGGAATGGTGGGAGTTGAAGTCCAAAACACCTGGAGGGCCCAAGTTGGCCCAAGCCTGGTGTAGACACACTTTTTCTGTCTCTTTCTCTCTCTCTTTTTGTTCCAGTCTCAAAACAACAGTCAGCTTGGTTCCTTCTCTTTTTTGTATGTGTTTACAAGGGGAAGGGGTTGCTCAGGGTGCAATTTTTGGCACCGCTTTAACTCCCGTGGTTCAATCCTATGGAGTCCTGGAAGTTATAGTTTTACAAGGTCCTTTTGGCCTTCTCTGTTAAAGACTTCTATAGTGACCCATCAAACGATTGTACTCGCAGTGTTCCATAGCATCGAGTTATAGCAGTTCAAAAGGTACCAAACTGCATTCATTCTGCAGTGTAGACTGACTTGTCCTTAGACATGTCTACACACATTTGTGTGTGTGTTTTTATGCGTGTTGTTGAGATGTGTAGAACAACACATGATGCGGAAGGTGCCCTGCTTTCCACTTCGGCATGAAAAAGGAATATCAATGTGTTGTTGAAGGCTTTCATGCCTGGAATCACTGGGTTGCTGTGCGTTTTCTGGGCTGTATGGCCATGTTCCAGAAGCATTCTCTCCTGACATTTCACCCACATCTATGGCAGGTATCGTCAAAGGTTGTGAGGTCTGTTGGAAACTTAGCATGGGAGGTTTATGTATTTGTGGAATGATGTCCAGGGTGGGAGAAAGAACTCTTGTCTGTTGGAGGAAAGTGTGAATGTTGTAATTAATCACCATGATTAGCATTGCAAAGCCTTGCAGCTTCAAGGCCTGGCTGATTCCATACTTAATTGCAACATTCACACTTTCATCCAAGAAACCACCTATAATGTTTTCATAATGAGGCAAGAAGCTCTCTTAACTCTATAGGTTTGATAGACTACAGGAGCTACATACAGGGAGCATACCCCTGCTACGTCAGCTCCACTGGCTGCCTGTCCACTTCCGAGCTCAATTCAAAGTGCTGGTTTTGACCTTTAAAGCTCTATATGGTTCTGGCCCAGACACATTTGCCTCTACTTAAGATCATCCGGGGAGGCCCTGCTCTCGCTCCTACCAACATCGCAAATGCGGCTGGTGGGGACGAGAGACAGGGCCTTCTTGGTGGTGGCCCCTCACCTGTGGAACATGCTTCTGAGTGTGATACAATCAACCCCATCCCTCCTGGCTTTCCGGAAGAAAGTAAAATCGTGGCTATGGGACCAGGCTTTCGGTCAGCAGACATAAATCAGCACTTTAGTGGAAATGGATTGGAAAGGCGATTTACATGAGGATACGATTCTATTTGGTAACAAATGTTTTTATATTGTTTAATTAATGGCTTCTGCATTTATGTATTTTAATGTTTTAATGGTTGTTTGTATGAATTGTAACAACATCGAATGGCTGCTATTGTAAGCCGTCCTGAAGAGACGGGATATAAATACCAGAAATAAATAAATAAATACTGGATTCTGACCTGCAAACTGTGTATATAAAGGGTTGCTGTAAGTTTTTCGGGCTGTATGACCATGTTCCAGAAGCATTCTCTCCTGACAGTTCACCTGCATCTATGGCAGTTCTCCTCAGAGCTTATTTGGTCTGTTGGAAACCTCACAACCTCTGAGGATGCCTGCCATAGGTGTGGGCAAAACGTCAGGAGAGAATGCTTCTGGAACATGGGCAGACAGCCTAGAAAGCTCACTGCAGCTCACTGTGAGAAAGTTCACTGGAAATTGGGGGAAATTTGACCTTGGGAGCTGCTTGGATGTTCAGCTCACCTGGAACTGAACTGGGCTCACCCCTTCCTTCCTTCCTTCCTTCCTTCCTTCCTTCCTTCCTTCCTTCCTTCCTTCCTTCCTTCCTTCATCCCCAGCACACTCTGCTCTATTAGGGACGGGGCTTACTGGAGCCCCTTGATGGCGGCACCCAAGGGGAGAGCTGAAGACGGAGGAAGAAGGGAAGGAGGAATCATAGAATCATAGCCAAGATGATGTTGTTGACCACGGACAAAAAAAGTAACCCAGTTCTGGAAACAGCCAGGCCTTGAAGCTGCAAGGCTTTGCAATGTTGTGGACCATGGATAAAAAGTAATCAAGTTCTGAAAACATCCAGACCTTGAAGCTGCAAGGCTTTGCAATGATAATCAAGATGATTAATTACAACATTCACACTTGCCTCCAACAGACAAGAGTTCTTTCTTCCACCCTGGACATCGTTCCACAGATACATAAACCTCCCTTGCTAGTTTCCAACAGACCTCACAACCTCTGAGGATGCCAGCCATAGGTGTGGGCGAAACGTCAGGAGAGAATGCTTCTGGAACATCGCCAGATAAGACCAGAAAACTCACAGCAACCCAGTTTGAGTAGGCAGAAGTCAACTGCTTCTTCATAGGTGACACTATGTAAACAAATTCAAAACATTTCCTGTTCCTGGTTTGAAAGTGTTATTTCCTGTGTAATTGTGTGGCGCTTACTTTTGAAACTTTGTTTCTGTGCCACAAAATATGGCGAATGGATTGAGACTCGATGATGAGATAGATATTCCTTGCAAAACTTGAGCAAAATATGCTGCAGGATGATTTTCCTCCCAAAGACACAAAGTTTTGGAAGTTTCACAAACCTTTCCTATGTTTTGGCGATAGAACCAATTAGGAAATGGCATTTATAACCCAGGAACAAAGATTATGTTATATAGTATTGTTGAGTTGGAAGGGATTCCCAAAAGGGCATCCAATCCAACCCCCTTCTTCCAGGCAGGAAGACACCATCTAAACCCTCCCGACAGATGGCCATCCAGCCTCACAAAGGCCTCTTTTAGTGGGGGCTGCGTGGCTCAAAGAGGTAGTTTTTGGAGGAATCCCATTAGGAGATGTTATTATTTTGGTGTTATTAAATTGGAAGGGATTCCCAAAAGGGCATCCAATCCAACCCCCTTCTTCCAGGCAGGAAGACACCATCCAAACCCTCCCGACGGATGGCCATCCAGCCTCATAAAGGCCTCTTTTAGTGGGGGCTGCGTGGCTCAAGAGGTAGTTTTTGGAGAAATCCCATTAGGAGACGTTATTATTTTGGTGTTATTAAATTGGAAGGGATTCCCAAAAGGGCATCCAATCCAACCCCCTTCTTCCAGGCAGGAAGACACCATCCAAACCCTCCCGACGGATGGCCATCCAGCCTCATAAAGGCCTCTTTTAGTGGGGGCTGCGTGGCTCACGAGGTAGTTTTTGGAGGAATTCCATTAGGAGACATTATTATTTTGGTGTTATTAAATTGGAAGGGATTCCCAAAAGGGCATCCAATCCAACCCCTTTCTTCCAGGCAGGAAGACACCATCCAAACCCTCCCGACAGATGGCCATCCAGCCTCATGAAGGCCTCTTTTAGTGGGGGCTGCGTGGCTCACGAGGTAGTTTTTGGAGGAATCCCATTAGGAGACATTATTATTTTGGTGTTATTAAATTGGAAGGGATTCCCAAAAGGGCATCCAATCCAACCCCCTTCTTCCAGGCAGGAAGACACCATCCAAACCCTCCCAACAGATGGCCATCCAGCCTCATAAAGGCCTCTTTTAGTGGGGGCTGTGTGGCTTAAGAGGTAGTTTTTGGAGAAATCCCATTAGGAGACATTATTATTTTGGTGTTATTAAATTGGGATTCCCAAAAGGGCATCCAATCCAACCCCTTTCTTCCAGGCAGGAAGACACCATCCAAACCCTCCCGACAGATGGCCATCCAGCCTCATAAAGGCCTCTTTTAGTGGAGGTAGTTTTTGGAGGAATCCCATTAGGAGACATTATTATTTTGGTGTTATTAAATTGGAAGGGATTCCCAAAAGGGCATCCAATCTAACCCCCTTCTTCCAGGCAGGAAGACACCATCCAAACCCTCCCATCAGATGGCCATCCAGCCTCATAAAGGCCTCTTTTAGTGGAGGTAGTTTTTGGAGGAATCCCGTTAGGAGACATTATTATTTTGGTGTTATTAGATTGGAAGGGATTCCCAAAAGGGCATCCAATCCAACCCCCTTCTTCCAGGCAGGAAGACAACATCCAAACCCTCCCGACAGATGGCCATCCAGCCTCATAAAGGCCTCTTTTAGTGGAGGTAGTTTTGGGAGGAATCCCATTAGGAGACGTTATTATTTTGGTGTTATTAAATTGGAAGGGATTCCCAAAAGGGCATCCAATCCAACCCCCTTCTTCCAGGCAGGAAGACACCATCCAAACCCTCCCGACAGATGGCCCTCCAGCCTCATAAAGGCCTCTTTTAGTGGGGGCTGCGTGGCTCAAGAGGTAGTTTTTGGAGGAATCCCATTAGGAGGCATTATTATTTTGGTGTTATTAAATTGGAAGGGATTCCCAAAAGGGCATCCAATCCAACCCCCTTCTTCCAGGCAGGAAGACACCATCCAAACCCTCCTGACAGATGGCCATCCAGCCTCATAAAGGCCTCTTTTAGTGGAGGTAGTTTTGGGAGGAATCCCATTAGGAGACATTATTATTTTGGTGTCGCAATGTCTCCTGGTGTATTATTTTGGTTAAGCATTTTGGGGATGGATTGGGAACGAGAGAGAGAGAGAGAAACAGGGCGCATCTACACTGTGGAACGGATGCGTTTTGACACCACTTTATTTTGTCACGGCTTAACGGAATCGTGGGAGTTGCAGTTTTGCAAAGCATTTAATCCTCCCGGTGCCTATTCCCCAAACTGCAACTCCCAGGGTGACGTAGCATTGAAACGTGGCCGTCGAAACTGGTGCCAAACCGCATCAATTCCGCAGTGTAGATGCCCCAAAAGAGAGGTTGCTCCCCAGCCAACCAAGCCAGGCAGCGTGTTCTCTTTTTGTAAACGTGGTTCCTTTGTACTGTTCCTTGAGAAAACCTTGGCTTCCCCCACTCTGTGACGTTTTCTGTGTTTTTTGTCAGATAAATTATTCTAGTTTATTAATCCAACGGATGATGATGATGATAATAATGATGATAATAATAATAAAAAAGGAAAACCAAACTCATTGAGAGTGTGACTTTATTGGGAGTAAGAAACCTTTGCATGACTTCCTGGTATGCTGCTAGGAATGGTGGGAATTGAAGTCCAAAACACCTGGAGGATCCAAGTTTGCCCAGGCCTGGTATACATGCTACGAGGGTTGAATGAAAAGTAATGCCTCCACCTTCGTAACTCCTCAAGAAATGGCAGTACTGGTATGCAAGAGGTACTGGCTTGTTCAGTAGACTCTCCTCTACAATTCCATTTTGGTTGGAAGCCTTAGCATTGAATGGTTGTGTTGCTAAAGTGCGAAGTATGGAACCCTACGCATACAGTCGGTCAATGCGACTTAAGCAACGTATGTGGCAGGTACTGGCTTGTTCAGTAGACTTTCCACTACAGTTCCATTTTGGTGGGAAGCGTTAGCACTGAATGGTTGTGTTGTTAAACTCTGAAGTATGGAACCCTGCGCAGACGGTCGGTCAATGTGACTTAAACAATGTATGTGGCAAGTACTGGCTTGTTCAGTAGACTCCTCTACAGTTCCATTTTGGAGGGAAGTCTTAACATTGAACGGTTGTGTTGCTAAAATGCGAAGTATGGAACCCTGTGCAGACGGTCGGTCATTGCGACTTAAGCAACGTATGTGGCAGGTACTGGCTTGTTCAGTAGACTCTCCTCTACAGTTCCATTTTGGAAGGAAGCCTTAGCATTGAACAATTGTGTTATTAAAGTGAGATTGGAACCCTGCACAGATGGTCGATCAATGCGACTTAAGCAACATGCAGTCACTGAATTCTTGACAGCAGAAGGCGTCACCCCAAAAGTACTGAAAAGTAATGCGTCCACCTTCGTAATTCCTCAAGAGATGGCCGCACTGGTATGTGACAGGTGCTGGCTTGTTCAGTAGACTCTCCTCTACAATTCCATTTTGGAGGGAAGTCTTAGCATTGAACGGCTGTGTTGCTAAAGTGAGAAGTATGGAACCCTGCACAGACGGTCGGTCAATGCGACTTAAGCAACGTATGTGGCAGGTACTGGCTTGTTCAGTAGACTCTCCTCTACAGTTTCATTTTGGTAGGAAGCGTTAGCATTGAATGGTTGTGTTATTAAACTCTGAAGTATGGAACCCTGTGCAGATGGGCGGTCAATGCGACTTAAGCAATGTATGCGGCAGGTACTGGCTTCTTCAGTAGACTCTCCTCTACAGTTCCATTTTGGAGGGAAGTCTTAGCATTGAATGGTTGTGTTGCTAAAGTGAGAAGTATGGAACCCTGCGCAGACGGTCGGTCATTGCGACTTAAGCAACGTATATGGCAGGTACTGGCTTGTTCAATAGACTCTCCACTACAGTTCCATTTTGGCAGGAAGCTTTAGCATTGAACGGTTGTGTTGTTAAAGTGCAAAGGATGGAACCCTCCGCATACAGTCGGTCAATGCGACTTTGCACTTTAACAACACAACCATTCAATACTAAGGCTTCCCGACAAAAGGGAACTGTAGAGGAGAGTCTACTGAACAAGCCAGTACCTGCCGCAAACCAGTACTGCCATCTGTTGAGGAGTTACGAAGGTGGAAGCATTACTTTGCACTTTAACAACACAACCATTCAATGCTAAGGCTTCCCGACAAAATGGAACTGTAGAGGAGAGTCTACTGAACAAGCCAGTACCTGCCGCAAACCAGTACTGCCACCTGTTGAGGAGTTACGAAGGTGGAAGCATTACTTTGCACTTTAACAACACAACCATTCAATGCTAAGGCTTCCCGACAAAATGGAACTGTAGAGGAGAGTCTACTGAACAAGCCAGTACCTGTCGCATACCAGTATTGCCATCTGTTGAGGAGTTACAAAGGTGGAGGCATTACTTTGCACTTTAACAACACAACCATTCAATGCTAAGGCTTCCTGCCAAAATGGAACTGTAGAGGAGAGTCTACTGAACAAGCCAATACCTGCCACATACCAGTACTGCCACCTGTTGAGGAGTTACAAAGGTGGAAGCATTACTTTGCACTTTAACAACACAACCATTCAATGCTAAGGCTTCCTGCCAAAATGGAACTGTAGAGGAGAGTCTACTGAACGAGCCAATACCTGCCGCATACCAGTACTGCCACCTGTTGAGAAGTTATGAAGGTGGAGGCATTACTTTTCATTCAACCCTCATAGTAATGATATAACCTTGCAAGGCAATGTCCGCAAAGTGGAGAGCCACAACCGCTAAGTCCCCGCGGGAGGGTCTGCCCAGTCCCATGCGTGGAGTGACCCATCGCTGGCGGCCGAGAGCAAAGTCCGGGGTCTGGAGGGGTGCCAGGAGTGGGCTGTCACCCAAAGTGGGGTCTCCGTGTTGTGGGTGCCACTCAAGAGGTGCCCTTTGTGGAGGAACAGCGGGTTGGCTTCTTCTGGCATCGAAGGGTCCCAGTGGCGCGTGTCGTAGATGTGGACGGTGCCGTCGAAGCCTTTTTGGAGAGAAGGAAAGAGAAGTTGGGACAAGTCATACTTTCTCCAGGTAAGCAACCAAACGTATAAATACAAATTATAACCTAACAAAATAAAAATAAATAAAAAGCACAGCCTGTTATAATGTTGAGGTTGAGATAAATATTTATTTATTTGTTTGTTTACCTCACTTGTATACCGCTTGTCCAGAGGAGGGCGACTAAAATGATCAAGGGTCTGGAGAACAAGCCCTATGAGGAGCGGCTTAGGGAACTGGGCATGTTTAGCCTGAAGAAGAGAAGGCTGAGAGGAGACATGATAGCCATGTACAAATATGTGAGAGGAAGCCACAGGGAGGAGGAGGGAGCAAGCTTGTTTTCTGCTTCCTTGGAGACTAGGATGCAATGGAGCAATGGCTTCAAACTACAAGAGAGGAGAT
Source organism: Anolis sagrei (assembly GCF_037176765.1). Classification (NCBI taxonomy): domain Eukaryota; kingdom Metazoa; phylum Chordata; class Lepidosauria; order Squamata; family Anolidae; genus Anolis; species Anolis sagrei. The sequence continues at coordinate 3,326,307 of NC_090023.1, forward strand.
TCCATCTGAACATGAGGAAGAACTTCCTGACTGTGAGAGCCGTTCAGCAGTGGAACTCTCTGCCCCGGAGTGTGGTGGAGGCTCCTTCTGTGGAAGCTTTTAAGCAGAGGCTGGATGGCCATCTGTCAGGGGTGATTTGAATGCAATATTCCTGCTTCTTGGCAGAATGGGGTTGGACTGGATGACCCATGAGGTCTCTTCCAACTCTTTCATTCTATGATTCTATGATTCTAAATATGTGAAAGGAAGAAGAAGAAGCAGGCTTGTCTTCTGCTGCCCCGGAAACTAGGACTCAATGGAGCCACTGGTTTAAATCATAGAATCCTAGAATCCTAGAGTTGGAAGAGACCTGGTGGGCCATCCAGTCCAACCCCCTTCTGCCAAGAAGCAGGAATATTGCATTCAAATCACCCCTGACAGATGGCCATCCAGCCTCTGCTTAAAAGCTTCCAAAGAAGGAGCCTCTACCACACTCCGGGGCAGAGAGTTCCACTGCTGAACGGCTCTCACAGTCAGGAAGTTCTTCCTCATGTTCAGATGGAATCTCCTCTCTTGTAGTTTGAAGCCATGGCTCCATTGCGTCCTAGTCTCCAGGGAAGCAGAAAACAAGCTTGCTCCCTCCTCCCTGTGGCTTCCTCTCACATATTTATACATGGCTATCATATCTCCTCTCAGCCTTCTCTTCTTCAGGCTAAACATGCCCAGTTCCCTAAGCCGCTCCTCATAGGGCTTGTTCTCCAGACCCTTGATCATTTTAGTCGCCCTCCTCTGGACACATTCCAGCTTAGAGTCAATATCTCTCTTGAATTGTGGTGCCCAGAATTGGACACAATATTCCAGATGTGGTCTAACCAAGCTTCTTTGGAAGCTTTTAAGCGGAGGCTGGATGGCCATCTGTCAGGGGTGCTTTGAATGCAATATTCCTGCTTCTTGGCAGAATGGGGTTGGACTGGATGATGGCCCATGAGGTCTCTTCCAACTCTTTGATTCTATGATTCTATGAATAGAGCATGGGGAGCATTACTTCCTTAGATCTAGACACTAGGCTCCTATTGATGCAGGCCAAAATCCCATTGGCTTTTTTTGCCGCCAATGCAGGAGAGATTCCACCTGAACATTAGGAAGAACTACCTGGCCATAAAAGCTGTTCAACAGTGGAACACTCTGCCTCAGAGTGCGGTGGAACCTCCTCTCTTGGAAACTTTTAAACAGAGGCTGGATGGCCATCTGGCAGGGCTGTAGTGTAGTAACAGATGTAAAGCCACTTTACTGCTATCTGCACGCATTATTCGCTGATACATTACACAATCCTAGACACTTGGGAAGTGTCCGACGTGTGACCCAATACAACAGCCAGCAGAGTGTCTGCTGTGGACTCATCTTGCTGTGTTTCAAGTAATAATAATAATAATAATTTGTATACCTGGGACTGAGACCCAAAGTGTAGTAGTAGTAGTAGTAGTAGTAGTAGTAGTAGTAATATGTGTATGTGCACTATGTTGTTAGTACATGTAAATATATAATTAATAATAATAATTTATAACCCAGGACTGAGACCCAAAGCATCATCATCATGTGTATCCGAGGACTGAGATCCAAAGCTGCGCATAACATGAAAAATTATGCAATAGAATAAATGCACTGAGCTTAGTTGTACATAGAATCATACGTAGGCATTGTTCAGAATAAATCCATGCCTCGTGTTTACCATCCAGGCAACCAAAGGACCACCCACTTTTGCCAATTTGCAATATTATTTATTTACTGTATTTGTATACCGCCTTTCTCAGCCTGTCAGTGACTCAATATCATTGAGCTTAGAGTTTTCAAAATAAAACTGTCTCGTCTACCCCTGGAGAGACCTCAAGGGGGTTTTCTGGACTCCACCAGAATCTACAACGTCTTGAAAAGAAGGTGAGTGAGTGAGTTTGTTCAATGCTTAGACCAGGGGTCCTCAAAGTAAGGCCCGGGGGCCAAATACGGCCCTCCAAGTTCATTTACCCGGCCCTCGCTCAGGGTCAACCTAAGTCTGAAACGACTTGAAAGCACAAAATAATAACAACAACAATCCTATCTCATCAGCCAAAAGCAGGCCCATACTTCCCATTGAAATACTAATAAGTTTATATTTGTTAAAATTGTTCTTCGTTTTAATTATTGTATTGTGTTATTGTATTGTTTCCCTACAGGAGTTGGCTATTTGAATTCTTTTCTGGTGATTTCTCCCTTTTTCCACTTCTTGTGCATGTCTCTTTTGTGTCTTAGCACAGTTAGAAGTTCTTTGGACATCCATTGTGGCTTCTTTGCACAAATAAGAAAACCCTGGAGCTGGGAGGCGACCACCCGCTCCAGCACCTTGCCCAAGAAAGGGAGGTTGGAGATTGGTCTGTAATTGCTCGGCACCGTGGAGTTAAGGGAGACCTTTTTGAGGAGTGGACGAACCACAGCCTGTTTTAGTCGAGCTGGAAAGACCCCCTGCTCCAGTGATGCATTAATGAGTAACACAAACCAATCAACCAACCCCTCCGTCGCCGATTTAATTAGCCAAGACGGGCAAGGGTCTAGAGCCAACGTGGTTGCTCTCACAGCACCAAGGACCCCCTCCACGGTCTCAGGAAGAACAAGCCTAAAAGAATCCCACAAAGTTGGACAGGCAGGTGCCTCAATCACCTCTCCTGGCACTGTGATGAAATTGGAGTCCAGCTCAAGGCGTATCTGAGCAACTTTGCCCGCAAAATGGTGTGCGAACTCGCAACACCGAGTTGTTGGGTCATTGAAGTTCTCCTCCACCACAGGTGGATAAAGGAGTCCCCCGACAACCCGAAACAGCTCCGATGATCTATTTGCTGCAGACGCTATATGGGCAGTCATGAAAGACTCCCTGGCTGCCCGTATAGCCACGGTATATGCCCTAATTTATTTATTTATTTATTTCATTTACTTATACCCCGCCCTTCTTACCCCGGGGGGGACTCAGGGCGGCTTACAGAGGAGGCACAATTAAATGCCAAAATCAATTGACAATAATACAAATACCACAAAAGCAATTCAACAGTTAGAGTTAAAACATCAGTACATGTGCATAGGAATTTCTTTTCAAATTATAATCTGGCCCTCCAACAGTTTGAGGGACCCCTGGCTTAGACCATAGGTCTTTCACATATAGGACAAACAAATAAATACAATATGAAATGCACCATTAAAATAGTGTATAAATCATTAGAATCTATATAAATAAAAATGTAATGTTTGTTTGTGGGATTAACAAAACTAAAAAGCCACTGGACAAATTGGCACCAAATTTGGACACAAGACACCTCTCAGGCCAATGAGTGACCATCACTCATAAAAACACGGAAAAACACAGCAGAAGGGACTTAAAAAGCAACCCTCCCAAAAAATACATTACAACCACATATATATACACAAACACATATATATACACACATATATGCATACACACACACAAAACACATACACAGAAAGGGGGAAGGAAGGAGGGAGATAAGGAGGGAAGGAGAGAAGGAAGGAAGGAAGGAAAGAAGGGTAGTGAAGGAAGGAAGGCGAGAAGGAGAGAGAGAAAGAGGGAAAGAAGGAGAGAAGGAAAGAAAGAAAGGGAAGTAGAGAAGGAAATAAAAAGGAAGGAAGGAGAGAAGGAAGGAAGGAGAGAAGGAACGAAAGAGAGAAAGAGGGAAGGAAGGAAAGAGACAAGGAAGGATGGAACCAAAGAGCAAAGGAAGCTAGAAAAGAAACAGGTAGAGAAGGAAGAAAGAAGGGAAAGAAAAAGAGGGAGGGAGGGAGGGAGGGAGGGAAGGAAGGAAGGAAGGAAGGAAGGAAGGAAGGAAGGAAGGAAGGAAGGGAGAGAAAGAGGGAGGGAAGGTTGACCACAGCAACACATGGTGGATACTAGGCCTGGGCGGTTTCGTTCGTTAATTTTGTAATTCATTAAATATTCGTTATTTTTAACAATTCCAAAACGATTCCAAAACTTATTTTCAAACCCGGAAGTGTTTTTAAATAGCGAAACGGCATCCTCCATCTTTTTTACGAGCTTCCGCGCATTTCGGAAATGACGTTTTAGGGATGGAGGATGCTGGGTGCGCCGGGAGCCAATCCTGCGCTCCCAAGCACCGTGGCTCATTGTGATTGGGCGGGCTGCCCTTTAAAAGCGGCTCCGCGTGGCCGCATTGCTCATTGCTGGGGAAGGCGAGGAGACGGGAGGTTCGGGAGGGAGGCTTGGCTTGCTTGCATTCATTCATTGCTTGCATTCATTCATTGCTTGCATTCATTCCCTGGGCTGGGAGCAGCAGGGAGGCTTTGCCTTGTTTTCGCCCTACATTTTTAAATATTTCTGAAAAAAATTTCTTTTATTCTTAAAAAAATTCAAAAAGTATTCTAAAAAAAAAAAGAAACTTGTGTGCCTGTGTGTGCGTTTGTCCCTGTCCTGTGGCTGTGTTCGCTCCACAACAGGGCAAGCATTTTGTTAATTTTCCATTTTTAAATATTTCTGAAAAATATATTTCTTTTATTCTTCAAAAAATTCAAAAAATATTTTTAAAAATTTTTTATTGTTTTTTTCATTATTGACTCAGTTTTGGCTACTTTATCTTATTACTTTTTTATTTAATATCTTTATCTTAATATCTTGTTCTATTTGATTATTTTTTTGATTTATTTTATGAAATGATTTTGTTTATAGAGCATTTAGCATTGCGCAATCGCGTCCGCCATTTTAATGAATCGATTCGTTATTATTTTAATAACGAATCAATTCGTATTTAATAACGAAGTTCGGAAGTCGTTTTTGCGCATGCGCAAATCGCGTCCACCATTTTAACGAATCGATTCGTTATTACCTTAACGAATCGACCCCGCATCAATAACGAAGTTTCGGAAGTGATTTGCGCATGCGCGGGGGGTCCGCCATCTTAACGAATCGATTAGTTAATAATAACGAAATTTCGTAAATACCGAACTTTTTTAAAGGAAAATTTTGTAATTCTTTTAAATAACGAAACGCAAAAACCCCCCAAAAACGAATCGATTTTAGAAACAAATTTTTGCGTTGTTACCCAGCCCTAGTGGATACAGCTAGTGCTACATAAATCACCAGAACCCATAAGGATTTTTTTTACCTGAGTAAGTCAATGCAACCAATGCCTTTGGTCCCTTGCAATACACACAGCGCATAGTGGGCATCTCCAAAGGCTTACCTGAGACAGAGATACATCCCCTGAGGAGCGGCGCAAAGGAGACAGAGAGGAAATCTGCGACATGGAGGACGGGTGTGGGTTGGCAACACTGAGCTGTGGCCAGGGCGTTGGCTGTGTCCCTGAGGTCCGTCAAAACCACGCGCCCGGAAGAGGAGAGACGGGCAATCAGGGGGTCATCCGTGGCTGAAGCGTCCGCCTGGCTCTTCTGGACGGCTGCGCACCAGCTCTGCTCTCCCGGTGCCGATGTTTCCGGCCGTTGCCCGACTTCAGCCAGGAGATTCGAGGCTTGCCGGGTGTCCGCACGGAAGAGCTGCCCCTTTGTGCTGCAGGCCAGAGTCGTGGCTTCGTCCAGGAAAGCCAGGGTCGAGATCCCTTCGCTGCTTGTGGAGGCTGGAGAGGGAAGATGAGGAAGGCACCCACACTGTGGAATTAATGCATCTCGACATCATGGGGACACTGGGAGTTGTAGTTGGGTGAGGCACCGGCACTCTTGGGCTAAAGACTTTGCAAAACTACAGTTCCCACCTTCCAGCCCTAAAATATAGGGCATTCTATAAATTTATCATTATTTATTTACAGTATTTATATTCCGCCCCTCTCACCCCGCAGTGGACTCAGGGCGGATTACAATGCACATATACATAGCAAACATTCAATGCCATTTAGATATTCAACATATATAGACAGACAAAGAGGCAATTTAACATTCCAGCATTTCCGGCTTCATGAGGGTATGCTCAATTCGAGCCACAGGGGGAGCTGCTGCTTCACCGTCCATTTGTGACACTGAGTCCTCGATGGAGTACTTCCTCATTCTTCTGCACGCTGCTGGAAGGTTTTATGGCATCTGTTGGGGTACAGCCTGTGTGTGAACTTGAACCTGACTCTCTGATTGTATTTCCTGATGCCCATGTAGATGTCAATGTGAATTCTGAGGCCAATTTAGATGATGATGGTTTGAGTAGTGAAAATCCTACAGCTTTGGAAAGCGAAAGTCAAGATTCCCATGAGAACATACATTCCGAGCCAAGCTGAGACGGTTCACTCCCTTTTCCTCCCAGTTTTAGCTCTCCAGAGAATCAGACACCTGGACTGCCTAATGAGGATAGGCAGGGGCAGATTTGGCAGAGTCGGGGAGAAGCCCAGTGTTTACGCAGGTCAGCCAGATTGAAAGAAATCCAAACAAAATCTTCAGGCGTGTCTCGCAACAGATTTCTTGGCCTTAAATATGCCCGGCCTGAATACAGCTTCAGACCAGGCATCGTTCCAGATCCATGTGCCAGCTTTTGCAGGTCTCCTGATTCAGGTAGCCTTGTTCCTCGGAGGTTTTCTAGTTGCCCTAAGTACGGTTAGTGATTTGCTAACGAGTTCCAGGATTCAGCAGTTTTGCTGTGGGTTTCATGATCTTGTTTATGGACATTTCTTGTTGCTAAATTTTACTGTGGCTTTTTCCCTTTGCATTTTTCCTCTATTTTGTATTCATCTTTCATCAATAAAAAAGGATTGTTTTCCTGAAGCCAAGTGTGATGGATTGTTGTCTGAGGGTCCAGTTTCCTGCTCTGGGTTGCAACAGCATCATAAATTAGTTAAATTAGCCTCCCCGCATAAAGCGGCATCTAAATTTCCTACTTGACAGATGCAACTGTCTTTCGGGTTGCATAGGTTGACAGCAAGCTAGACTATTCATGGGCGGGAGCTCACTCCGACCTGGGCTGGTTTCGAACTCATGATCTCTCGGTCATTTAATGCAGCTGGCTACTAACTAGCTGGGCCACAGCCTGGTCCTGTTTTAATGTTTATGAATGTATAAACATTAAAACAGAATTAAATATCATAGAGTCATAGAATCAAAGAGTTGGAAGAGACCTCATGGGCCATCCAGTCCAACCCCATTCTGCCAAGAAGCAGGAATATTGCATTTAAATCACCCCTGACAAATGGCCATCCAGCCTCTGCTTAAAAGCTTCCAAGGAAGGAGCCTCCACCACACTCCGGGGCAGAGAGTTCCACTGCTGAACGGCTCTCACAGTCAGGAAGTTCTTCCTCATGTTCAGATGGAATCTCCTCTCTTGTAGTTTGAAGCCATTGTTCCCTTGCGTCCTAGTCTCCAAGGAAGCAGTAAACAAGCTTGCTCCCTCCTCCCTGTGGCTTCCTCTCACATATTTATACATGGCTATCATGTCTCCTCTCAGCCTTCTCTTCTTCAGGCTAAACATGCCCAGTTCCCTAAGCCGCTCCTCATAGGGCTTGTTCTCCAGAACCTTGATCATTTTAGTCGCCCTCCTCTGGACACATTCCAGCTTGTCAATATCTCTCTTCAATTGTGGTGCCCAGAATTGGACACAATATTCCAGATGCGGTCTAACCAAAGCAGAATAGAGGGGTAGCATTACTTCCTTAGATCTAGACACTAGGCTCCTCTTGATGCAGGCCAAAATCCCATTGGCTTTTTTTGCCGCCACATCACATTGTTGGCTCATGTTTAACTTGTTGTCCACGAGGACTCCAAGATCTTTTTCACACGCACTGCTCTCGAGCCAGGCATTGTCCCCCATTCTGTATCTTTGCATTTCATTTTTTCTGCCAAAGTGGAGTATCTTGCATTTGTCACTGTTGAACTTCATTTTGTTAGTTTTGGCCCATCTCTCTAATCTGTCAAGATCGTTTTGAATTCTGCTCCTGTCCTCTGGACTATTGGCTATCCCTCCCAATTTGGTGTCGTCTGCAAACTTGATGATCCTGCCTTCTAGCCCTTCATCTCAGTCATTAATAAAGATGTTGAACAGGACCGGGCCCAGGACGGAGCCCTGCGGCACTCCGCTCGTCACTTCTTTCCAAGATGAAGAGGAAGCATTAGTGAGCACTCTCTGGGTTCGTCCACTTAACCAATTCCAGATCCACCTCACCGTAGTTTTGCCTCGCCCACATTGGACTAGTTTCCTTGCCAGAAGGTCATGGGGGACCTTGTCCAAGAAGGCCTTCCTGAAATCCAGGTACGCTACATCCACGGCATCATTCCCCGCATCTACCCAGCTTGTAGCTCTATCGAAGAAAGAGATCAGATGAGTCTGGCATGACTTGTTTTTGATAAATCCATGTTGACTATTAGCGATGACTGCATTTGTTTCTAAGTGTTTGCAGACCGCTTCCTTAACAATCTTTTCCAGAATCTTGCCCGGTATCGACGTGAGGCTGACCGGACGGTAGTTGTTTGGTTCGTCCTTTTTTCCCTTCTTGAAGATTGGGACCACATTGGCCCTCCTCCAATCATTGGTATTTTAAAAATTCAGTTAAAACACATAAAAACATATTCAAAACTAAAAACCACAGCAGCCCCCCTTGAAGAATCAACTCAGAGGGTCTACTCTAATGGAGACTTGGATTTTCCTATAGGGAATCCTATAAATTTAATCCACCCTTCTCACTTCGCTGCGGACTCAGGGCGGATTACAATGTACACATATATGGCACACAACATATATAGAAAGGTGGACACCCTCCCAAGGCAGCCCTTACCTGCCATGAAGAGGCTCTGCTTGGATTCGATGTCCGTCACCTGGACGTTGTCCGTTCTCGTCGCATGGAGGACCCGGGAGGGTTTGCTGGAGGTGGTGGCCATCTTTGCCCAGCCGTCCTCCACTCCCGGCCTGGTAGGGATGCTGGCCAAAGGCTTCATGACATCTGAAGATGACAAGAACGGACAGAAAATAGACTCCCATAGGGAATGCTGCTCTTCATCTGCACTCAGGTAGCACCCACATTATTACGGTACATGGCTAAGTTCCTGTGAAATCACTACTGTGTTCGTATTAAGAGAAAAAGACTCACCCTGGTTAATTAAAATCCACAGGTTGAGTAACTGGGGTAACTAAGGTCAACAATCCTTTTGTTTTTTTAATTTCTTTTGTAAACATTTCTTTGTGTTCCCTGCACATTCTGTTCATTCTTACAAAAAATGCATTTGTGAAATCATTGAATTCAAAAAATGTGCAATTGCAAATTCATTAGTGAATTGCAAAAAATGTGCAATTGCAAATTCATTAGTGAATTGCAAAAAATGTGCAACTGTGAATTTATTGGTGAATTGCAAAAATGTGCAACTGTGAATTTATTGGTGAATTGCAAAAATGTGCAACTGTGAATTTATTAGTGAATTCAATAGTGACTTGCAAAAAATGGCAATTGTGAATTCATTAGTGAATTGCAAAAATGTCCAGTTGTGAATTTATATAGTGAATTCAGTAGTGACTTGCAAAAAATGTGCAATTGTGAATTTATTAGTGAATTGCAAAAATGTGCAATTGTGAATTCATTAGTGAATTGCAAAAACAGGGAATTCTGAATTCATTAGTGAATTGCAGAAATGTGCAATTGTGAATTTATTACTGAATTCAGCAGTGAATGCAAAAAATGTGCAATTGTGAATTTATTAGTGAATTGCAAAAATGTGCAATTGTGAATTCATTAGTGTATTGCAAAAATGGGAAATTCTGAATTCATTAGTGAATTGCAGAAATGTGCAATTGTGAATTTATTACTGAATTCAGTAGTGAATTGCAAAAATTGTGTAATTGTGAATTCATTAGTGTATTGCAAAAATGGGGAATTCTGAATTCATTAGTGAATTGCAAAAATGTCCAATTGTGAATTTATTAGTGAATCCAGCAGTGAATTGCAAAAATGTGCAGTTAAATGCAGAATATAGTTCCAAAGATCTTCAGGTAAAAGCAGGAGACACAATCCTATTGGCAAAGTTCAAATCCGAGACCCAGGTACAAGCAATGAAACAATTGCCCCATGAATCACAATGCAAGAAATCCCAAGCGTGCTGCTTTCCAGGCTAAGATTATTCCATGAAGCTTTCAGGCTAATAAGCTACATTGAACTGACACTTTCCCTTGGTCTGCAAGAAGCCTAAATACCTTTCTAACATGAAAACATTACATGAAATCATTGCGATGACTTTTCACTGAGCTGGCCTCTCATCTGCCGGCCAGGCGAGAACTCCGCCTGACGCGGAGATCAAGACGGGCCTGCTGGGTCAGGTCACTGTCAAGGCTTTCAGTACTTTCAGTATCAGCATGGGAAGGAGGCAAATGCCCCCCCCCCCCCCGTTCACTATCTCCTTCGTTAAAATTCCTTTCTCTTGGGAACCGCTGTGTTGATGTTGACTCTGCACTGTCTGTGCTATCTGTGGGAGCCGCAGGCCCAGAGATCTGAGGCACAGCAAAAGAGCAAGGAGTCTGAATCCCATCATACTCATCATCACAGAACATCTCAGCCACAACAAACGACACACAGACACCTTTGGCTTGCTCACCTGTCTCATCTGGCTCCATGCGCCAAACTTGCAGTGCACTGTCAGGAGGTCCGCTTGTCAAAAGCAAACTAAAGGGGAGAAAGAAGCAAAGAGGGAGGAAACTCTTGAGCAAAGGAGGGGATCTGTTATGGTCACTCATTAGATAGGATCTGCTGGAGGGAGCCCTGAAACTGAGCAGGAAAACTGGCAACAAACACATCGGTGCTGTTGCACTCCAGGACAGGAAAATCTCTCTGACTGTAAACACCACTGTAACAAGGAGATAATCCTTTTATTGAAGATAATTAAAAAGCAGTAAAGTAAAAAGCCCTTTAAAGAAATGGGTAAATCCAATTAGGAAAGAAGATAAGCAGGAACAAAATAGTCCAGAGTAATCATAGATGGACCTCCTGGGCCATCCAGTCCAACCCCATTCTGCCAAGAAGCAGGAATATTGCATTCAAATCACCCCTGACAGATGGCCATCCAGCCTCTGCTTAAAAGCTTCCAAAGAAGGAGCCTCCACCACACTCCGGGGCAGAGAGTTCCACTGCTGAACGGCTCTCACAGTTAGGAAGTTCTTCCTAATGTTCAGATGGAATCTCCTCTCTTGTAGTTTGAAGCCATTGTTCCGCGTCCTAGTCTCCAAGGAAGCAGAAAACAAGCTTGCTCCCTCCTCCTCCCTGTGGCTTCCTCTCACATATTTATACATGGCTCTCATCATATCTCCTCTCAGCCTTCTCTTCTTCAGGCTAAACATGCCCAGTTCCCTAAGCCGCTCCTCATAGGGCTTGTTCTCCAGACCCTTGATCATTTGAGTCTCCCTCCTCTGGACACATTCCAGCTTGTCAATATCTCTCTTGAATTGTGGTGCCCAGAACTGGACACAATATTCCAGGTGTGGTCTAACCAAAGCAGAATAGAGGGGTAGCATTACTTCCTTAGATCTAGGCACTATGCTCCTCTTGATGCAGGCCAAAATCCCATTGGCTTTTTTTGCCGCCACATCACATTCCTGGCTCATGTTTAACTTGTTGTCCACAAGGACTCCAAGATCTTTTTCACACGTCCTGCTCTCGAGCCAGGCGTCCCCCATTCTGTCTCTTTGCATTTCATTTTTTCTGCCAAAGTGGAGTATCTTGCATTTGTCACTGTTGAACTTCATTTTGTTAGTTTTGGCCCATCTCTCTAATCTGTCAAGATCGTTTTGAATTCTGCTCCTGTCCAGCAAAGTCCAGCAAAGTCCGTGAAAGCAAAGGGAACTCTCTGGTAGCCATTTAGGGAGCACACCATCATCCCCACACCCTTTAGGGACAGTCTCATGGGAAACTGCACTTTGAACAGGGATCTCCTTGTCATTCTGTGCATCAATATCACTGACCAAACCATTGCCATCTTGAAACCCATTGACATCACTCCCCACATCCAAAGCACCCTGATCCTGAAACACAATCACAGGCTGAGCTCCATCAACACCTTTATTAATGACTTGGATGAAGGGTTAGAAGGCAGGATCACCAAGTTTGCAGATGACACCAAATGGGGAGGGAGAGCCAAGACTCCAGAGGACAGGAGCAGGATTCAAAGGGATCTTGACAGATTAGAGAGATGATGGGCCAAAACTAACAAAATGAAGTTCAACAGGGACAAATGCAAGATACTCCACTTAGGCAGAAAAAATGAAATGCAAAGATACAGAATGGGGGACAATGCCTGGCTCGAGAGCAGTACGTGTGAAAAAGATCTTGGAGTCCTCATGGACAACAAGTTAAACATGAGCCAGAAATGTGATGCGGCGGCAAAAAAAGCCAATGGGATTTTGGCCTGCATCAAGAGAAGCACAGTGTCTAGATCTAGGGAAGTCATGCTCCCCATGCTCTATTCTGCTTTGGTTAGACCACACCTGGAATATTGTGTCCAATTCTGGGCACCACAATTCCAGAGAGACATTGACAAGGTGGAATGTGTCCAAAGGAGAGCGACTAAAACGATCAAGGGTCTGGAGAACAAGCCCTATGAGGAGCGGCTTAAGGAGCTGGGCATGTTTAGCCTGAAGAAGAGAAGGCTGAGAGGAGATATGATGAGAGCCATGTATAAATATGTGAGAGGAAGCCACAGGGAGGAGGGAGCGAACTTGTTTTCTGCTTCCTTGGAGACTAGGACGCAATGGAACAATGGCTTCCAACTACAAGAGAGGAGATTCCATCTGAACATAAGGAAGAACTTCCTGACTGTGAGAGCCGTTCAGCAGTGGAACTCTCTGCCCTGGAGTGTGGTGGAGGCTCCTTCTTTGGAAGCTTTTAAGCAGAGGCTGGATGGCCATCTGTCAGGGGTGATTTGAATGCAATATTCCTGCTTCTTGGCAGAATGGGGTTGGACTGGATTATGGCCCATGAGGTCTCTTCCAACTCTTTGATTCTATGATTCTATAATCACTGAAGTTTGCCTGGTTTAGAAACTGCAATGCCACCTACCTGGTTCCTGGCACATGCTTCAGACTGAACACGGGGCGGTCCGAAAACCCGCCGTGCTCCACTTTGAAGTCTCTTTCCGGACACAATCCCTGTAAAAAAGCAAAGCATCCTCCTGAAAGCACCTGGAAAATATTGCTGCAAAAACACAACCAGAATTAATGTAGCTGGTAATGGACGGTGAGGCATGGATGTCTATCTATTCCAACTGTGGGTGCATCTAAACATAGTGGAATTAATGCTGTTTGATGCCACTTTAATACCTGGAGGGCTTCACCTCCTAAATGCAACACTCCCTGCAAAATCAATTATGCCCCCCAAAAGTCTAGGATTTTTTTTTGCCAAGTTCTCCACATTTTAGATCCAAGAAGAGCTATTTTAGAGGCCAAAATGGACCCTAAATTACATAATAATAATAATAATAATAATAATAATAATAGTTTATATTATATGCTAATCAAGGTGGTCACTTGAAACATTCACACCTAGCTCCAGTAAACAAGAGTCCTTTGTCCCGCCCTGGTCATTCCACAGATATATCAACCCATTTTCCTAGTTCCAACAGACCTCACTACCTCTGAGGATGCTTGCCATAGATGCAGGTGAAACATCAGGAGAGAATGCCTCTAGAACATGGCCATATAGCCCGAAAAAACCTACAACCAGAACATCTAATCACCTCTCAACAAAAGATTCCCCCAGGCACTGCCAGGCCATCAAATGCTAATCAAGGTGGTCAGTTGAAACATTCCCACCTCACTCCAACAGAGAAGAGTCCTTTGTCCCACCCTGGTCATTCCACAGATATACTATAAACCCTTTTTTCCTAGTTCCAACAGACCTCACTACCTCTGAGGATGCTTGCCATAGATGCAGGCGAAACGTCAGGAGAGAATGCCTCTAGACCATGGCCATATAGCCTGAAAAAACCTACAACCAGAACATCTAATCACCTCTCAACAAACGATTCCCCCAGGCACTGCCAGGCCATCAAATGCTAATCAAGGTGGTCAGTTGAAACATTCACACCTAGCTCCAACAGAGAAGAGTCCTTTGCCCCACCCTGGTCATTCCACAGATATAGAAACCCCTTTTTCCTAGTCCCAACAGACCTCACTACCTCTGAGGATGCTTGCCATAGATGCAGGCGAAACGTCAGGAGAGAATGCCGCTAAAACATGGCCATATAGCCCGAAAAAACCTACAACCAGAACATCTAATCACCTCTCAACAAACGATTCCCCCAGGCACTGCCAGGCCATCAAATGCTAATCGAGGTGGTCATTTGAAACATTCACACCTAGCTCCAACAGACAAGAGTCCTTTGTCCCACCCTGGTCATTCCACAGATATATAAACCCCTTTTCCTAGTTCCAACAGACCTCACTACCTCTGAGGATGCTTGCCATAGATGCAGGTGAAACGTCAGGAGAGAATGCCTCTAGACCATGGCCATATAGCCTGAAAAAACCTACAACCAGAACATCTAATCACCTCTCAACAAAAGATTCCCCCAGGCACTGCCAGGCCATCAAATGCTAATCAAGGTGGTCAGTTGAAACATTCCCACCTCACTCCAACAGAGAAGAGTCCTTTGTCCCACCCTGGTCATTCCACAGATATACTATAAACCCCTTTTACCTAGTCCCAACAGACCTCACTACCTCTGAGGATGCTTGCCATAGATGCAGGCGAAACGTCAGGAGAGAATGCCGCTAAAACATGGCCATATAGCCCGAAAAAACCTACAACCAGAACATCTAATCACCTCTCAACAAACGATTCCCCCAGGCACTGCCAGGCCATCAAATGCTAATCAAGGTGGTCAGTTGAAACATTCCCACCTCACTCCAACAGAGAAGAGTCCTTTGTCCCACCCTGGACATTCCACAGATATACTATAAATCCTTTTCCCTCGTTCCAACAGACCTCACTACCTCTGAGGATGCTTGCCAAAGATGCAGGCGAAACGTCAGGAGAGAATGCCGCTAAAACATGGCCATATAGCCCGAAAAAACCTACAACCAGAACATCTAATCACCTCTCAACAAACGATTCCCCCAGGCACTGCCAGGCCATCAAATGCTAATCAAGGTGGTCAGTTGAAACATTCCCACCTAGCTCCAGCAGACAAGAGTCCTTTGTCCCACCCTGGTCATTCCACAGATATATCAACCCTTTTTCCTACTTCCAACAGACCTCGCTACCTCTGAGGATGCTTGCCATAGATGCCGGCGAAACGTCAGGAGAGAATGCCTCTAGAACATGGCCATATAGCCCGAAAAAACCTACAACAACCCAACTTTCACCATGTTTTCATGCTAGACTCAATTAGGAAATGACATTTGTAACCCAGGAACAAATGCCCAGACACGCATCAAGGAACATGAAAGGCACTGCAAACTACTCCAACCAGAGAAGTCAGCCATAGCAGAGCAACAGATGAACCAACCTGGACACAGAATACCATTTGAGAACACAGAAATGCTGGACCACTCTCACAACCACCATGTCAGGCTACACAGAGAAGCCATTGAAATACACAAGAAGCATGTGGACAATTTCAACAGAAAGGAGGAAACCATGAAGATGAACAAAATCTGGCTACCAGTATTAAAGGACTCAAAAATCACAACAGCAAAACAACAGAGGGGAAACAAACAGGCACATAAAATCACTCTTAACAAGGGATTCCCCCCAGGTGCTTCCAGGCCACTGAATGCAAATCAAGGTGATCAGCTAAAACATTACCCTGGTCATTCCACAGATATATAAACCCATTTTTCCTACTTCCAACAGACCTCACTACCTCTGAGGATGCCTGCCATAGATGCAGGCAAAACGTCAGGAGAGAATGCCTCTAGAACATGGCCATATAGCCCGAAAAAACCCAACTTTCACCATGTTTTCATGCTAGACTCAATTAGGAAATGACATTTGTAACCCAGGAACAAATATCATGTTACAAAGTGGGTCTAAAGCAGGTGTGGGAGAAGAGGTGTGAATACCCCGCCTAGTGCACAATTCCCAGTGTTGTTGGTGCCTCCATTACCTGGTTCTCCTTTGCACACAGCCTCGGAGGCAAAACGAGCTGGAGGATCTCATTCCTTCTTCCATTTCCATATCCAGCAACACAGACACCTAAAGAGAGAAGCACAGAATCCAGGAATCCCAGAGTCGGAAGGGCCCCCCAAAGTTCATCCAGTCCAACCTCTCTCTCACTGTGTGTGTGTGTGTGTGTGTGTGAATATATATATATATACATACCATATATACATACCATATATATATATATATATACACACACACACACACACACACACACACACACTCACAGTCCCCTGCCATGCATTGCTGTGTATGTGTTTTGTATTTGTATATATGTGTGAATTGTGCCTGTATATATGTGTGTTTGCGTGTGTGTTTGCGTGTGTGTGTGTGTGTGTGTGTGTATATATATATATATATATATATATATATATATATGAGGGTGTATATATGTGTCTGCATATATTAGTGTGTATTTGTGCGTTTTTATGTGTGCATGCATATTGTGTATAAGTGTGTGCTTTATATGCATTTGTGTGTATATATGTATGTATGTGGATATGTGTGTGGATGTGTATATGTATATCTGTATGTATACGTATCTGTGTACATGTGGGTATTTGTTTGTGCATATATATACGTGTGTGTGAATATGTGCATGTGTATATGTATGTGAGTGTATGTGTATATTTATATATAGTGTATTTGTTGGGTTTTTAAGTCTGTTATGCTGAGGCTTTGTGTGTGTGTGTGTGTATGGGTGATGGACACTCGTTGTACTGTTAGGTGTATTGAGTCCAAATTTTGTGTCAATTCCTTCAGTGGTTTTTGAATTATGTTAATCATATAATCATAGATTCCTAGTGTTGGAAGAGACCTTCTGGGCCATCCAGTCCAACCCCATTCTGCCAAGAAGCAGGAATATTGCATCCAAATCACCCCTGACAGATGGCCATCCAGCCTCTGCTTAAAAGCCTCCAAAGAAGGAGCCTCCACCACACTCCGGGGCAGAGAGTTCCACTGCTGAACGGCTCTCACAGTCAGGAAGTTCTTCCTAATGTTCAGATGGAATCTCCTCTCTTGTAGTTTGAAGCCATTGTTCCATTGCGTCCTAGTCTCCAAGGAAGCAGAAAACAAGCTTGCTCCCTCCTCCCTGTGGCTTCCTCTCACATATTTATCCATGGCTATCATATCCCCTCTCAGCCTTCTCTTCTTCAGGCTAAACATCCCAGCTCCTTAAGCCGCTCCTCATAGGGCTTGTTCTCCAGACCCTTGATCTGCTCCCTCCTCCCTGTGGCTTCCTCTCACATATTTATACATGGCTATCATATCCCCTCTCAGCCTTCTCTTCTTCAGGCTAAACATGCCCAGCTCCTTAAGCCGCTCCTCATAGGGCTTGTTCTCCAGACCCTTGATCTGCTCCCTCCTCCCTGTGGCTTCCTCTCACATATGTATACATGGCTATCATGTCTCCTCTCAGCCTTCTCTTCTTCAGGCTAAACATGCCCAGCTCTTTAAGCCGCTCCTCATAGGGCTTGTTCTCCAGACCCTTGATCATTTTAGTCACCCTCCTCTGGACACATTCAAAATATAATTCCACAAACAGACATTATATATTTTTTATTTATATAGATTAAAGGTAAAAGTTTTCCCCTGACAGTAAGTCTAGTGGCATCCGACTCTGGGGGTTGGTGCTCATCTCCATTTCTAGGCCGAAGAGCCGGCGCTGTCCATAGACACCTCCAAGGTCATATGGCCAGCATGACTGCATGGAGCGCCGGTACCTTCCTGCTGAAGCGGTACCTATTGATCTACTCACATTTGCATGTTTTTGAACTGCTAGGTTGGCAGAAACTGAGGCCGTGTCCACAAGGATTCTTTCTCCCACCCTGGACATTATTCCATAGGTATATAATATACACTCCACTCCCCTAATTGCCAACAGACCTCTAAACAAATCTCTGAGGATGCCAGTAGCCACGGATGCAGGTGAAACATCAGGAGAGAATGCTACTGGAACATGGTCATACAGCCTTAAAAACTCACAGCAGCCCAGTGATTCTGGCCATGAAAGCCTTCAACAACACACGCTCTAATTCCACCCAAAGCTGTTTCCAACTGAAACTCTACGACTCCAAGTCCCAGTCTCTGTGATTTTGACGCACTGATTGTATGGCACCAAGTGAAGAAATTCCACTCACGTTTTTCTCCTGTCCATTCGATGACTCTGGTGGGATCCTGAAGCTCAAACACATGGAGGTCATTGTATCTATGCAAGAGAAGCAAGGAAGGACACGTGAGAAGGACTGAGGAGCCTTCACAGAACTTAAGGGGAACATAAAATGATCAAGGGTCTGGAGAACAAGCCCTATGAGGAGCGGCTTAAGGAGCTGGGCATGTTTAGCCTGAAGAAGAGAAGGCTGAGAGGAGATATGATAGTCATGTAGAAATATGTGAGAGGAAGCCACAGGGAGGAGGGAGCAAGCTTGTTTTCTGCTTCCTTGGAGACTAGGACGCAATGGAACAATGGCTTCAAACTACAAGAGAGGAGATTCCATCTGAACATTAGGAAGAACTTCCTGACTGTGAGAGCCGTTCAGCAGTGGAACTCTCTGCCCCGGAGTGTGGTGGAGGCTCCTTCTTTGGAAGCTTTTAAACAGAGGCTGGATGGCCATCTGTCAGGGGTGATTTGAATGCAATATTCCTGCTTCTTGGCAGAATGGGGTTGGACTGGATGATGGCCCAGGAGGTCTCTTCCAACTCTTTGATTCTATGATTCTATGATTCTGTTTAAGGAGCTCCACTGGCTGCTGTTCATCTTCCGGACCCAATTCAAGGTGCAGGTTCTTACCTACAAAGCCCTGAATGGTTTGGGACCCGCCTACCTGCGTGACCGCAATTCTATGTACGAACCCATGCGATCTCTTCGATCATGTGGAGAGGCCCTGCTCACGCTCTCACCTTCATCGCAGGTGCGATTGGTGGGGACGAGAGAGAGGGCCTTCTTGGTGGTGGCCCCCCGACTCTGGAATATTAGGCATGCCCCAACTCTGACAGTCTTTAAGAGGAGCCTGAAAACATGGTTGTTCCAGTGTGCCTTCCCAGAATAAGGAAACTCCCAGCAATATGTCCCTAAATGCACTTTATTAATGATCTAGGATTGTCTGCATGCCCCATTCTTCTCTGAAAATTCTATCCTAGTTATATTTTACATTGTTCACGTCAGCATATTTTCAATTTTAATCTATTACATTTGGCCCGGCCATTTTTAAAATTGTTTATGTCACTATTGATTGTTTTTTGTTTATGTGATTTATATGATTTGTATTTTATTGATTGTTTATTGATGTTGTATCGATTGATGTTTTGTTTGATGTACTGTGGGCTTGGCCTCATGTAAGCCGCACCTAGTCCCTTGGGGAGATGGTAGCGGGGTATAAATAAAGTTTATTACTATTATTTATCTTGGAGTCCTCGTGGACAACAAGTTAAACATGAGCCAACAGTTTCATGTGGCGGCAAAAAAAAAAAAAGCTAATGGGATTTTGGCTTGCATCAATAGGGGTCTAGTGTTCAGCAGTGGAACTCTCTGCCTCAGAGTGTGGTGGAGGCTCCCTCTTTGGAAGCTTTTAAACAGAGTCTGGATGGCCCTCTGTCAGGGGTGCTTTGAATGCAATATTCCTGCTTCTTGGCAGAATGGGGTTGGACTGGATGATTGCCCATGAGGTCTCTTCCAACTCTTTGATTCTATGATTCTATTGTGTAGGGTACATATGAAACATGAATAAATTTTGCATTTATACATCAGTCCCATCTCCAGCCTAGAATCGCATTGGGTTTTTCAGCTGCTGCATCACACTGTTGGCTTATAGAATCATAGAATCCAAGAGTTGGAAGAGACCTCCTGGGCCATCCAGTCCAACCCCATTCTGCCAAGAAGCAGGAATATTGCATTCAAATCACCCCTGACAGATGGCCATCCAGCCCCTGTTTAAAAGCTTCCAAAGAAGGAGCCTCCATGCGAGTGCATGGAGAGTGCGAGTGCGGAGAAGAGCAAACCACTGACCACCTGCTGCAATGCACCCTGAGCCCTGCCACATGCACCCTCCTCTCCCTCACTTACAGCCTCAAAGACTCAAAAAGCCACTCTTCCTCTTCCTCTTCCTCCATTGTTTCCTCTTCTGCTGCTGCCTTGTTTTCCCACGTGCCTCCTGCAAAGATGGGGAGGTGGTCACGTGAAAGAGGCTTCACGTGACTCAGCCTGGGCGTTCCAGCCTCTTGTCCAATCAGCGCCTTCCCTGGCTGACGTCAAGCGGAGGGGAGGGGAGGGGGGAGAAAGAGGGATTCCTCGACACGCGTCAGTGGAGAGAAAGCAGCGGTGCACGTGTGAATGCGTCGAAGATGCGGGAAAAAGGGAAAACCGGGTTCGGATGAAAGAATGAAAGCATTTTTCATTGTCTGGAGCGGAAAGGAAGCGTGTTCAGAGTGTTGCCAACCCTCTTTTCCGACTCCTTCCACAGCAGATCCGTGTCTGTTGAAGGGATCACGTGTGAATGCGTTCCAATCAAAGGAGGAAAGAATTTTTCATTTTCTGGAGGGGGAAGGAGGCGTGTTAACAATGTTGTCAGCCCTCCTTTCCGATTCCAGCCACAAAAGATCCGTGTCTGTTGAAGGGATCACGTGTGAATGCGTGTCGCAATCCGTCCCTGGTTTCAGCGTGAATTTTAGTCTGGCCTTAATTCATGTCATGTATTATTATATTTATATTATTAATAATAATAATAATTATAATTATAATTATAAATTTAGGTCATGTAGCTTGAAGTCATTTCTAGTGACCTTAATTAAGTGAACCTGTCTCTTTAAGAAAGAGCCTGGCCTTGACCTTCCTCTGATGACCTTAAGTGAACCTGTCTCTTTAATTAGTGCTTGACCTTGGCCTGTCTCTTTAAGAAATGGCTTAACCTTGGCCTTCCTCGGATGGCCTTATCATGACCTTAAGTGAACCTGTCTCTTTAAGAAAGGGCTTGACCTTCCTCTGATGACCTTACGTGAACCTGTCTCTTTAAGAAAGGGTTTGACCTTCCTCTGATGACCTTAACTGAACCTGAGTCTGCCTTGAGTCGCCGAAGGGCTGAGAAGGGCGGTATACAAATATAGTAAATAATAAATAAATAAACCTGTCTCTTTAAGAAATGGTTTGACTTTGGCCTTCCTCTGATGACCTTACGTGAACCTGTCTCTTTAAGAAAGGCCTTGACTTTATTTATTTATTTATTATTTACAGTATTTATATGCCGTCCTTCTGACCCCAAAGGGGACTCAGAGCAGCTTACAAGTTATATGTAAATACAATATATTATATTATTAACATAGCACAATAAGACCTTGACTTTCCTCTGATGGCCTTATCGTGACCTTAAGTGAACCTGTCTCTTTAAGAAAGGGCTTGACCTTGGCCTAGATTGACCTTGGCCTGTCTCTTTAAGAAATGGCTTGGCCTTGACCTTCTTCTGATGACCTTAAGTGAACCTGTCTCTTTAAGAAAGGGCTTGGCCTTGGCCTGGCTTGACCTTGGCCTGTCTCTTTAAGAAATGGCTTGGCCTTGACCTTCTTCTGATGACCTTAAGTGAACCTGTCTCTTTAAGAAAGGGCTTGGCCTTGGCCTGGCTTGACCTTGGCCTGTCTCTTTAAGAAATGGCTTGGCCTTGACCTTCTTCTGATGACCTTAAATGAACCTGTCACTTTAAGACAGGGCTTGACCTTATTTATTTATTTATTTATTATTTATGACATTTTATGCCACCCTTCTGACCCCGAGGGGGACTCAGAGCGGCTTACAAGTTATATGTAAATACAATATATTATTAACATAGCACAATAAGACCTTTGCCATCCTCTGATGGCCTTATCGTGACCTTAAGTGAACCTGTCGCTTTAAGAAGTAGTTTGACCTTCCTCTGATGACCTTAAATGAACCTGAGTCCACCCTGACTCGCCGAAGGGCTGAGAAGGGTGGTATACAAATATAGTAAATAATAAATAAATTTATTTATCGAGTCATCAGCAACCAGTCAATTATATTACATTTCTAACAGAACAAAGCAAACAAACAGACAAAATACAAAAATACAAAATACAGAATACAAAACTTGTGAGTTTGGTAGTTGATTAAATGTCCTTTGACCAGTCTCTTGGAGTGCCTCTGGTGTTGCCGCAAGAAGGTCCTCCGTTGTGCATCATGTGGCAGGGCTCAGGGTGCATTGCAGCAGGTGGTCAGTGGTTTGCTCCTCTCCACACTCGCATGTTGTGGATTCCACTTTGTAGCCCCGTTTCTGAAGGTTGGCTCTGTATCTCGTGGTGCCAGAGCGCAGCCTGTTCAGCGCCTTCCAGGTTGCCCAGTCTTCTGTGTACCCAGGGGGGTGCCGCTCATTGGGTATCAGCCATTGGTTGAGGTGCTGAGTTTGAGCCTGCCACTTTTGGACTCTCGCTTGCTGGGGTGTTCCAGCAAGTGTCTCTGTAGATCTTAGAAAACTATGTCTAGATTTAAGTCGTTGACGTGCTGGCTGATACCCAAACAGGGGATGAGCTGGAGATGTCTCTGCCTTGGTCCTTTCACTATTGGCTGCTACTTCCCGGCGGATGTCAGGTGGTGCAATACTGGCTAAGCAGTGTAATTTCTCCAGTGGTGTAGGGCGCAGACACCCCGTGATAATGCGGCATGTCTCATTAAGAGCCACATCCACTGTTTGAGCGTGGTGAGATGTGTTCCACACTGGGCATGCGTACTCAGCAGCAGAGTAGCATAGCGCAAGGGCAGATGTCTTCACTGTGTCTGGTTGTGATCCCCAGGTTGTGCCAGTATGATATTGTTTCTAGCACCCACCTTTTGCTTGATGTTCAGGCAGTGCTTCTTGTAGGTCAGAGCACGGTCCAGAGTGACTCCCAGGTACTTGGGTGCGCTGCAATGCTCCAGTGGGATTCCTTCCCAGGTGATCTTCAGAGCTCGGGATGCTTGTCTGTTCTTAAGGTGAAAGGCACATGTCTGTGTTTTAGATGAGTTGTGGATCAGCTGGTTTTCCCTGTAATAGGCAGTAAGAGCACCTAGAGCTTCGGAGAGCTTCTACCATCTCAAAACTCCCTGCTTGAGCAGTGATGGCACGATCATCAGCATAGATGAAGCTCTCTGTCCCTTCTGGCAGTGGCTGGTCACTTGTGTAGATGTTGGACATGGATGGAGCAAGCACACTCCCCTGAGGCAGGCCGTTCTTCTGTTTCCGCCATCTGCTTCTCTGGAACTCAACAAAGAAGCTCCTGTTTTGTAGCAGGTTTCCTATGAGGCGGGTGAGGTGGTCGTCCTTTGTGATATTATACATTTTTCTCAGGAGGAGGCAGCGGTGGTTTACAGTATCATAGGCTGGGGGACATGAGAGAAGCCTCCTCGCAGGATTGCAAGACATTTGGGCGTCTCCTGGGCAACGTCTTCGTGGACGGATGATTCTTTCGTCACAGAAGCGACCAGTGACCATCATACAGTAAATAATAAATAAACCTGTCGCTTTAAGAAATGGTTTGACTTTGGCCTTCCTCTGATGACCTTAAGTGAACCTGTCTCTTTAAGAAAAGCCTTGACTTTATTTATTTATTTATTTATTATTTACAGTATTTATGTGCCGTCCTTCTGAACCCAAAGGGGACTCAGAGCAGCTTACAAGTTATATGTAAATGCATTATATGATATTATTAACATAGCACAATAAGACCTTGGCCTTCCTCTGATGGCCTTATCGTGACCTTAAGTGAACCTGTCGCTTTAAGAAAGGGCTTGACCTTCCTCTGCTGACTTTAACTGAACCTGGGTTGTTGTACGTTTTTCAGGCTATATGGCCATGTTCTAGAGGCATTTTCTCCTGATGTTTCGCCTGCATCTATGGCAAGCATCCTCAGAGGTAGTGAGGTCTGTTGGAACTAGGAAAATGGGTTTATATATCTGAGGAATGGCTTGATAATACATAGATTATAGGCTTGGGCAATCCATGGTTCTAAATGGTTCTAAAGTATTTACAAAACTAAAGTTCTGGTGCTGAAAATTTCAGAACTCTAACAAAACTCTCAAAATTTCATAATAAATGGCAGTTCCTAATTGGTTCTGTCATTAAAATCACCAATAATGAAATAATAATTAAATTTTGAAAGTTTTGTTAGAGTTCTGAAATTTTCACCACCAGAACTTTAGTTTTGTAAGTACTTTAGAACCATTTAGAACCATGGATTGCCCAAGCCTAGTTTATATATCTGTGGAATGACCAGGGTGGGACAAAGGACTCTTGTCTGCTGGAGCTAGGTGGGAATGTTTCAACTGACCACCTTGATTAGCATATAATGGCCTGACAGTGCCTGGAACAAAACCTACAACTCAAAGACCATCAAAGCATCTAATCACCTCTCAACAAAAGATTCCCCCAGGCACTGCCAGGCCATCAAAAGCAAATCAAGGTGGTCAGTTGAAACATTCACCCCTAGCTCCAGCAGACAAGAGTCCTTTGTCCCACCCTGGTCATTCCACAGATATATAAACCCATTTTCCTAGTTCCAACAGACCTCACTACCTCTGAGGATGCTTGCCATAGATGCAGGCGAAACGTCAGGAGAGAATGCCTCTAGAACAGTGTTCCTCAACCTGGGGGTCGGGACCCCTAAGGGGGTCGTGAGGGGGTGTCAGAGGGGTCACCAAAGACCATCAGAAAATACAGTATTTTCTGTTGGTCATGGGGGTTCTGTGTGGGAAGTTTGGCCCAATTCTGTTGTTGGTGAGGTTCAGATGCTCTTTGATTGTAGCTGAACATAAATCCCAGCAACTATGACTCCAAAATGTCAAGGTCTATTTCCTCCAAACTCCACCAGTGTACACATTTGGGCATATTGAGTATTCAAGCCAAGTTTGGTCTAGATCCATCATTGCTTGAGTCCACAGTGGATGTAGGTGAACTACAACTCCAAAAGTCAAGGTCAATGGCCACCAAACCCTTCCATTGTTTTCTATTGGTCATCCGAGTTCTGTGTGCCAGGTTTGGTTCAATTCCATCATTGGTGCAGTTCAGAATGCTCTTTGATTGTAAGTTAACTATAAATCCCAGCAACTACAACTTCCAAATGACAAAATCAATTCCCCCCAACCACACCAGTATTTAGATTTAGGTGTATTGGGAATTTGTGCCAAATTTTGTCCAGTGAATGAACATATGTACACCCTGCATGTCAAATACTTACATTATGATTCATAACAGTAGCAAAATTACAGTTATGAAGTAGCAACAAAAATAATATTATGGTGGGGGGGGGGGGGTCACCACAACATGAGGAACTGTATTAAGGGGTCGCGGCATTAGGAAGGTTGAGAAACACTGCTCTAGAACATGGCCATACAGCCCGAAAAAACCTACAACAACCCAGTGATTCCAGCCATGAAAGCCTTCGACAATGTTGTTGTTCATTCGTTCAGTCGTCTCCGACTCCTCGTGACCTCATGGACCAGCCCACGCCAGAGCTCCCTGTCGGCCGTTACCACCCCCAGCTCCCTCAAGGTCAGTCCAGTCCCTTCAAGGATGCCATCCATCCATCTTGCCCTTGGTCGGCCCCTCTTCCTTTTGCCTTCCACTTTCCCCAGCATCATTCCCTTCTCTAGGCTTTCCTGTCTCCTCATGATGTGACCAAAGGACTTCCACTTGGTCTCTAGTCTCCTTCCCTCCAGTGAGCAGTCGGGCTTTCTTTCCTGGAGGATGGACTGGTTGGATCTTCTCGCAGTCCAAGGCACTCTCAGCACTTTCCTCCAACACCACAGCTCAAAAGCATCTCTCTTCCTTCGCTCAGCCTTCCCGAAGGTCCAGCTCTCACATCCGTAGGTGACTACAGGGAAGACCATGGCTTTGACTAGGCAATGGATCTTGGTTGCCAGTCTGATGTCTCTACTCTTGACTATTTTATCGAGATTGGTCCTTGCTCTCCTCCCAAGAAGTAAGCGTCTTCTGATTTCCTGGCCACAGTCTGCATCTGCACTCATCTTTGCGCCTAGAAATACAAACCCTGTCACGGCTTCCACGGTTTCTCCCTCTATTTCCCAGTTGTCAATCATTCTTGTTGCCATAATCTTGGTTTTTTTGACGTTTAGCTGCAACCCGGCTTTTGCGCTTTCTTCTTTCACCTTGATTAGAAGGCTCCTCAGCTCCTCCTCGCTTTCGGCCATCAGAGTGGTGTCATCTGCATATCTGAGGTTGTTAATGTTTCTTCCAGCAATTTTCACCCCAGCTCTGCATTCCTCCAGCCCCGCACATC
The DNA here is from genome assembly GCF_037176765.1 of Anolis sagrei. Classification (NCBI taxonomy): domain Eukaryota; kingdom Metazoa; phylum Chordata; class Lepidosauria; order Squamata; family Anolidae; genus Anolis; species Anolis sagrei. The sequence continues at coordinate 3,352,670 of NC_090023.1, forward strand.
CTCGCATGATGTGTTCTGCATACAAGTTAAAGAGGTTGGGTGAGAGGATGCAGCCTTGCCGTACGCCTTTCCCAATCTTGAACCACTCTGTTGTTCCGTGGTCAGTTCTGACTGTTGCTCTTTGGTCCTTGTACAGATTCCTCAGGAAAGAGGGAAGGGGGCTTGGGATGCCCATCCCACCAAGAACTTGCCACAATTTATGATGATCCACACAGTCAAAGGCTTTAGAATAGTCAATGAAGCAGAAGTAGATGTTTTTCTGAAACTCCCTGCCTTTCTCCATTATCCAGCAGATATTGGCAATTTGGTCTCTCGTTCCTCTGCCTTTTCTAAACCCAGCTTGAACATCTGGCAACTCTCGCTCCATGTATTGCTGGAGTCTTCCTTGCAGGATCTTGAGCATTACCTTACTGGCATGAGAAATAAGGGCCACTGTACGGAAGTTTGAGCAGTCTTTCGCATTTCCCTTTTTTGGTATGGGGGTATAAGTTGATTTTTTCCAGTCTGATGGCCATTCTTGTGTTTTCCATATTTGCTGGCAAATGGCATGCATCACCTTGACAGCATCATCTTTTAAGATTTTAAACAGTTCAGCTGGGATCCCGTCGTCTCCTGCTGCCTTGTTGTTAGCAATGCTTCTTAAGGCCCATTCCACCTCACTCCTCAGGATGTCTGGTTCTACACACATATATGTTTTCACTTAGAGGTAGATATTGAAAGAAAGACTTGCCGTTTTCTATCCAATATTTTTAATTATTTCACACCAATAGAAATTACAAGGAGCCAAAGAGGAGGGAAAAACAAGAGGGGGGGGGGCAACAAAGGAAATAAATAGAATTTCAAGGGCAGAGAGAGAGATGCACGGGGAAATGAGTGCGAATGCAACCAGGAAGACAAGCCTTTGTCCACCTCTTCCAAGCCTTTCACGGGGGGGAAGAATATCTCTTGCCGAAAGAAGCGGTCCTATGTGTTTTGGAACAGGGCCATATCCTCGATTTCCTAAAATATAACAAAAGGTGATGTATAAGTATGTGAGAGGAAGCCACAGGGAAGAGGGAGCAAGCTTGTTTTCTGCTTCCCTGGAGACTAGCACACAATGGACACAATTGCTTCAAACTACAAGAGAGGAGATTCCACCTGAACATGAGGAAGAACTTCCAAACTGTGAGAGCTGTTCAGCGGTGGAACTCTCTGCCACGGAGTGTGGTAGAGGCTCCTTCTTTGGAGGCTTTTAAGCAGAGGCTGGATGGCCATCTGTCGGGGGTGCTTTGAATACAATTTTCCTGCTTCTTGGAAGATTGGGGTTGGACTGGATGGCCCTTGAGGTCTCTTCCAACTCTAGGATTCTATGTTTTGAATTGCTAAATCCATCCAGCAGTGAGTTCATCTGCTTCTAGTTAGCTCTGGCTTAAAGCTGCTCCAAAACTCATACAAGTTTGAAGAGACCATTCAATTCCCTGCCATACAGTAGACACAATCAAAAGCCTCTCGGCAGATGGCCATCAGGCCCCTGCTTCAAAACCTCTAGAGAAGGAAACTCCACTAAACTTAAAGGCACAGGAACAGCTCCAATGATCATTAGCTCTGATGTAAAATGCTATAATGTGGATAGAGTCCTCGGCCCCATCTGCACTGCCATATAACCGAGTTTCAGAATGCAGTCGAACTGCATTATGTGGCAATGTAGACTCATATGATCCAGTTCAATGCAATGAAACTGCATGATATGGCAGGATAGATGGGCTCTCAGTTCAATGCTTAACTTGTTTTATGGATGGACTTTGGCTGCTCAGTGCTTATATGGATTTTATATCAATTTTTATGGACTCTGGGTGACCAGGACAGATCTTTCCCCAACTCTGCATGTTCCCTTTTCCCATATTGAAAGGGTCTTTGGGTGAAATTAGCAATAGCTAAAGCCTTTAACAACAAACATAAGAAATGTACCCTTTCTCTGTAGAAAAGGAGCAGCACGAAAGAAAATGTTTTAAAAACAAGAGGTGACATTCAAATTTCGAGCTTACATAGGAAGTTGGGTTGTAGTTAAGCGCAAAGGTTGTGGTTAAGCACAAATTCTGCAGGTGCAAGAAGGTACTTTCCATCAAAAGGTCAAGGGAGGGGGACTGGAAAGAGAGTACTTACTTGAGTATAAAGGTCAGCAAAAACAAATTTTGAGCTTACATAGGAAGTTGGGTTGTGGTTAAGCGCACAGGTTGTGGTTAAGCGCAAAGTCTGCAGGTGCAAGAAGGTACTTTCCATCAAAAGGTCAAGGGAGGGGGACTGGAAAGAGTACTTTCCATGACCAAAAAATCCCTTGTATTACTTGAGTATAAAGGTCAGCAAAAACAAATTTTGAGCTTACATAGGAAGTTGGGTTGTGGTTAAGCGCACAGGTTGTGGTTAAGCGCAAAGTCTGCAGGTGCAAGAAGGTACTTTCCATCAAAAGGTCAAGGGAGGGGGGCTGGAAAGAGAGTACTTTCCATGACCAAAAAAACCCTTGTATTACTTGAGTATAAAGGTCAGCAAAAACAAATTTTGAGCTTACATAGAAAGTTGGGTTGTGGTTAAGCGCACAGGTTGTGGTTAAGCACAAAGTCTGCAGGTGCCTCATGCTGATCAGCTTGAATAAACAGTGTCTTACATGAACCTATTGGACTCTGTGGATTTCTTCGAAAAGGGACCCCGCACCTTAAACCCGTGATCCCTTACAATATGAACCCTGTGTATGCCCCTCATTTACAATATGTATGTATGTATGTTTATATAAAAATACTAGCTGTCCCCTGCCAGGCGTTGCTGTGGCCCAGTCTGGTGATCTGGAAAATAAAAGTAATGAGAAAGTGTTGGTTTCTGATATATGTTATTTCTTTCTGCTTGTGAGTAAACAGTATTTCTTGCTGTTTCTTTGCCAGTGTTGATGTGGAGAGTGTCTGGTTTGCCTACTCTGGAACATGCAACATATCATTGTCCTTCTTTAGGGGTCCCTTTCAGATCTATTATGCAGTCGGCGCTCCATGCAGTCATGCCGGCCACATGACCTTGGAGGTGTCTATGGACAACGCTGGCTCTTCAGCTTAGAAATGGAGATGAGCACCACACCCCAGAGTCAGACATGACTGGACTTAATGTCAGGGGACTACCTTTACCTTTACCTTCAGATCTATTATACTACATATCTCTCTGTGTGTGAATCATATATATATATCTATATGGCTGGATGGCTCTTTGTCAGGAGGACTTTGATTACGTTTTCTTGCCCTGATGAAGGGAGTTGGATTGGATGACCTTAAGTATTTTCTGTTGGTCATGGGTGTTCTGTGTGGGAAGTTTGCCCCGATTCTGTCATTTGTGGAGTTCAGAATGCTCTTTGATTGTAGGTGAACTGTGAATCCCAGTGACTACAACTCCCAAATGTCAAGGTCTATTTCCCCCAAACTCCATCCGTGTTCATATTTGGGTATATGGAGTATTTGTGCCAAATTTGTTCCAGATTCATCATTGTTTGAGTCCAAAGTGCTCTCTGGGTGTAGCTGAACTACAACTCCCAAACTCAAGGTCAATGCCCACCAAACCCTTCCAGTATTTTGTGTTGGTCATGGAAGTTCTGTGTGCCAAGTTTGGTTCAATTCCATCATTGGTGGGGTTCAGAATGCTCGTTGATTGTCGGTGAACTATAAATCCCAGCAACTACAACTCCCAAATGTAAAAAAAAAATTTGAGTGATGGTCACTCCTTGTGTTGTGGAGGGACAACGTCTGAGAACGGACCTTCTTCTAGAAAAGGAAGACACTTACATTCTCTTTTGAAGCAGAATCCTCATCCAGAGAAGCATCCAAGGGCTCCAGGGAGAGTTTCCCCCTTAATCCAAGCTTCCTGCTGCAAAATGAGGAGAGCTCAAGGTTACCACATGTCTGCACTTTTTGCAAATGAGAAACTGGAGGCCCTTTCCCTGTGTCTGGGATTATACCCAAAGATTTTCCCCTTGCCCCACTAACTGTGAAAACGTCTTTCTCAACCTAGTGGTGGGGACACCTTGGTTCAATTCCAAGTTTGGTTCAATTCCATTGTTGCTAGGGTTCAAAATGCTCTTCGGATGTAAGTGAACTATAAATCCCAGCAAACTATAACTTCCAAATGCCAAGGTCTATTTTCTCCAAACTCCACCAATGTCCACATTTGTGCATATTGAATATTTGTTCCAAGTTTGATCCAGATCCATCTTTGTTTGAGTCCACAGTGCTCTCTGGATGTAGGTGAACTACAACTCCAAAACTCAAGGTCAATGCCCACCAAACCCTTGACGTATTTTCCGTTGGTCCTGGGAGTTCTGTGTGCGAAGTTTGGTTCAATTCCATTGTTGCTAGGGTTCAAAATGCTCTTCGATTGTAAGTGAACTATAAATCCCAGCAAACTATAACTTCCAAATGCTAAGGTCTCTTTTTCCAAACTCCACCAATGTCCACATTTGTGCATATTGAATATTTGTTCCAAGTTTGGTCCAGATCCACCATTGTTTGTGTCCACAGTGTTCTCTGGATGTAGGTGAACTACAACTCTAAAACTCAAGGTCAACGTCCACTGAAGCCTTCCAGAATTTTCCTGTTCATAATGGTAGTTCTGTGTGCCAAGTTTGCTTCAGTTTCATCATTGGTGTAGTTCAGAATGCTCTTTGATTGTAGGTGAACTATAAATCCCAGCAAACTACAACTTCCAAATGCCAAGGTCTATTTTTCCAAACTCCACCAGTATTCACATTTGGGCATATTGAGTGCCAGGTTTGCCAGATCCATCATTGTTTGAGTTCACAGTGCTCTCTGGACGTAGGTGAACTACAACTCCCAAACTCAAGGTCAATGCCCACCAAACCCTTCCAGTATTTTCTGTTGATCATGGGAGTCCCGTGTGCCATATTTGGTTCAATTCCATCATTAGTGGAGCTCAGAATTCTCTTTGATTGTAGATGAATTATACATCACAGCAACTACAACTCCCAAATGTCAAGTTCTATTTCCCCCTAACTCCACCGGTACTCACATTTGGGCATATTGAGTGCCAAGTTTGGTCCAGATCCATCATTGTTTGAGTCCACAGTGCTCTCTGGATGTAGGTGAACTACAACTCCAAAACTCAAGGTCAATGCCCACCAAACCCTTCCAGTACTTTCTGTTAGTCAAGGGAGTTCTGTGTGCCAGGTTTGGTTCGATTCCATCACTGGTGGAGTTCAGAATGCTCTCTGGATGTAGGTGAACTACAACTCCAAAACTCAAGGTCAATGCCCACCAAACCCTTCCAGTACTTTCTGTTAGTCAAGGGAGTTTTGTGTGACAAGTTTGCTTCAGTTCCATCATTGGTGGAGTTCAGAATGCTCTCTGGATGTAGGTGAACTACAACTCCAAAACTTAAGGTCAGTGCCAACCTAAGGCTTCCAGTATTTTCCTGTTCATAATGGTAGTTCGGTGTGCCAAGTTTGCTTCAATTCCATCATTGGTGGAGTTCAGAATGGTCTTTGATTGTAGGTGAACTATGAATCCCAGCAACTACAACTCCCAAATGACAAAATCAGTCCTTTAACCCCACCAGTATTCAAATTTGGGCATATTGGGTATTTGTGCCAAATTTGGTCCAGTGATAGAATAAACATCCTGGTATTTCCATGATGATTCATAACAATAGCAAAATTACAGTTGTGAAGTAGCAACAAAAATAATGATATGGTTGGGGACTCAGCACAACATCAGGAACTGGATTAAGAGGTCCCGGCATTAGGAAGGTTGGGAACCACTGTGCTAAGGGATGGTAAACTGAAATGGAAGAAAGCAGAGAATGTCACCTATTTACACACGAAACCCTTAGCAACAAGGTGCAACGCTTGCGGTGAACTCTGCAGAAGATGCTTGAGAGCTGTACTCCGCAAAAAAGGGGAAAGCAGCTTGTTACCTGGGAATTGAAAGGGTCTTTGAAATTTGCAAATGCTAAGCAAGGGTCTTTGAATGAAATTAACAGCAAAAGAGAAATATACCCCTTCTCTGTAGAAAAAGAGCAACACGGAAGAAAATGTTTTTAAGAAACAAGATGTGACATGTAGAGGTCGGAAGTTGTATTGTGGTTAAGTTCAAAGGTTGTGGTTAAGCGCAGAGTCTGCAGGTACAAGAAGGTACTTTCCATCAAAAGGTCAAGGGAAGGGGCTGGAAAGAGAGTACTTTCCATGACAAAAAAATAATGTTCTTGTTTACTTGAGGTTATATATCGGTAGTCTAACTGCGGCTAGAATATGCTATGCCAAGCTATGGGAATCAGAGAAAATACCTGATATAGAAGAATGGATACAAAAAATACTTGATATAAGAAACATGGACAGACTCGCATTCTTAGTATCTAGATATAAAGAAACACCGATAAAAGAAACAAATTGGGAAAAAATAACAGAATATTTAAAGAAGAAGAATTATAAGACAATAATTTAAAATAATGGACCGGACCTCAATGGAGTGAAGGAGAGAAAGAGTAAAAACAAAGAAGAAGAATGGAAAAAAGAAAAGGAAGACACCTCATAAGACGATACCCAGGAAGTCATAGAGAACTTTTTTTATTATTTTTTTTCCTTTTTTCCCCTTTGATTTTTTCTGGGATCACCATTTTTTTTTCTCCATCACTCCCTTTTATGTGCCACTATCTTTTCCTACTGTCCTGTCTCCTTGCAATTATTCCCCCACTTTCCCTGTAACCTTTGGAAAACACTTAATAAAAACTAGAAAGAAAAAAAAGAAACAAGATGTGACATGTAGAGGTCAGAAGTTGTGTTGTGGTTAAGTTCAAAGGTTGTGGTTAAGCGCAGAGTCTGCAGGTACAAGAAGGTACTTTCCATCAAAAGGTCAAGGGAGGGGGCTGGAAAGAGAGTACTTTCCAGAGAGTACTTGTTTACTTGAGGTTATATATCGGTGGTCAAAAGCCAAGGGGAGGCGGCAGTCACTTGAAGGGTAGCATCTGCGTATGCTGCCAGGCTGTCCGCCTTCTTCATGAAGAAACTAAAATAAACCTTGTTTTTTGATCTTTTTTTGGGACTGTCTCCTTCCTTACGTGTTCCCTTGATGTGGACCTAAGAAGACCCAATTTAGGGTCCCTAACAGGAATCACTTAAACATTCTTCAGGAGGAAAAGGTGGAAATAGTTTAAGCAGCCCTTCTTGAAGGAACTAATTTCAGGAAGACGATACTGAGATAAGGAGCTTCGTTATGCAAGAATGCAAGAATTATGATGACTTACCAAGCATAGATGTATCTCTTGGCCATGACGCTAACCGTTAGCAAAAGCAAAACCACGCCAACCAGGGAACCCAGCATCAGCATTTTTTTAGATTCTGGGGGGAACAAAAGAAGAAAGAGTTCACAGACTTGTGTCTACACTAGGATAGCTTGGTCTTGAGTGGTCACAACAGAATCCTAGAGTAAGAAAGGGGCAAACAAAGGTCATCCAGTCTGACCTCAGCCTATCAGGCAGGAAAACACAACCCAAGCCTTCCAAACAGATGGCCATCCAGTCTCTGTTTATACATCCCCAAAGAAGGAGGCTCCGCTGGACTCCCAGGCAAGTAATATTCTGCCTGTTGCAATCCAGAGCAGGGAACGAGGCCCTCAGATAACTATCCACCACACTTGACTGTGAAAAACAATCCTTTTTTATTGAAGAAAAATGGTTACAAAATAAAGGAAAAATGCAAGTCAAAAGCCACAGCAAAATCAGCAAACATGAATGTCCATGAACAAGATCAAAACCCAAAACCACACTGTAAAATACTGGAACCTGTTAGCAATCCACTAACCGTGCTTGATATCCTAGAAATCTTTCAAGACCATGGCCAGGGAAACTGGGAGAACTGCCAAGGTCTTCATTAATCTGAAACGATGCCTGAACTGAGAAAGTCAGCCTGGCGGAAGGCACTTCAAGCCAAAGAATTGGTTCCGTGAACCGCCCTTTTGCTTTGAAGCCATTGTTTGTATTTCTCTTAATCGGGAAGACCTTCGCAAGCTGAGTGATTTACTTCTGTCTTGCCAGATCTGGCCCCTTCTGTTCTCATTAGAGTTACCAGGTGCAAAAGGGAGTGAAAGTTCATGGCTTCCCTCTGAAACATTCTCATGAACACTGGTACTTTCATTTTCCAAATCTACAGAAGTTTCTTCCTCACTAATTTTAGGACCATTGGCATCAAGAGGTACATTTCCATTAGCATCAGTAAATATATTTTCATTAGCATCTGGAGGAACAAACAGAGAATCAGGTTCAAGTTCAAACTCAGGCTGAACCCCAACACTGCCAAAGTTAGAAGGGAACCCCAAAGGCCATCCATTCTGGCCCTTTCTCTCAGGAAGGGTGTGACGGCTCAAGTGGCGCCACCTGTGTGTAGTAGAAGTATAAAGTGCAAAGGCTTAAACCTTATAACATACCCAAACTTGCCTAGTTTGTAAATGTATAGTTGGATTGATTGGTTATTTATAGCTGTCAATCAATGTTGTTTGCACCAGTTATATTGCTTCCTCAGCTCAACTGCTTGGCTCCACCTCTTCCTGGAGGAGGGCAGGGCAGAGCTTTTCCTTTTCCATTCTACCATCAAACTTTCTATCAGATAGACGTGAGAAAGAGACTTGGCTCTAAAGCCCTTAATTAAGTTACCTCTCATCACCAATTCTAAGGTTTTTACCCTTGGGACTCATACTTCATGTCCAGATCGCCCTGGACAATGTTGAGGAGACCCAAGCGCCTTCAAACCGGTCCTTTGGCATCAAAAGGAAGACTTTGTGCCTTCAACATAGGCCATTGGACTGGAGGTTATGTTTGTTCCAACTTTCACAGCCATTGAGAAAAGAGGGAACAGGAAAAGCTTCTCAGCTGCGAAATCTCCTTGGACCCAAGACAACTAGAGACTGTAATGTATATTTCCTTGACCTCCTTTGAAACTTCCAGCTTATTGCCTTAAAGGGATAACTCTTTGTGAACAATAAAACCTATTTTGAGTTATCTACAGTGTTTTGGTCCTTGGGAGTTCCCGTTCTCTAAAGGAATAGAATCATAGAATTCTAGAGTTGGAAGAGACCTCATGTGCCATCCAGTCCAACCCCATTCTGCCAAGTAGCAGGAAAATTGCATTCAAAGCACTCCTGACAGATGTCCATCCAGCCTCTGCTTCCAAAGTAGGAGCCTCCACCACACTTCGGGGCAGAGAGTTCCACTACTGAACAATTCTTACAGTCAGGAAGTTCTTCCTCAAGTTCAGGTGGAAACCCATTTCCTATGTAAGCTTTAGCCTATAAAGCCCTATATGGTTCTGGCCCAATTTACCTGTCTGAACGCATCATTCCTTATGAGCCTGCTAGGAATTTAGGATTATCCGGGGAGGCCCTGCTCTCAATCCCGCCTGCGTTACAAACATGTTTGGCGGGGACAAGAGACAGGACCTTCTCAGTGGTGGCCCCTCGGCTATGGAATGCCCTCCCCAGGGATATAAGATCGGCTCCCTCCCTTTTAACAGTTCTGAAAAGAGTCAAGACTTGGTTGTTTGAGCAAGCGTTTGAAAATGCAAGGTATATGACATAGGATGGGTGACTAAAATTATCAAGGGTCTGGAGAACAAGCCCTATGAGGAGCGGCTTAAGGAACTGGGCATGTTTAGCCTGAAGAAGAGAAGCATGAGAGGAGATATGATGAGGGCCATGGATAAATATGTGAGAGGAAGCCACAGGGAGGAGGAGGGAGCAAACTTCCTTTCTGCTTCCCTGGAGACTAGGACGCAATGGAACAATAGCTTCAAACTACAAGAGAGGACATTACATCTGAACATGAGGAAGAACTTCCTGACTGTGAGAGCCGTTCAGCAGTGGAACTCTCTGCCCTGGAGTGTGGTGGAGGCTCCTTCTTTGGAAGCTTTTAAACAGAGGCTGGATGGCTATCTGTCAGGGGTGATTTGAATGCAATATTCCTGCTTCTTGGCAGAATGGGGTTGGACTGGATGACCCATGAGGTCTCTTCCAACTCTTTGATTCTAGGATTCTATGTTTTATAGTGTATTGGGCATCAAATCATTGGCACTGTAAACTGCCCTGAGTTGCCTGAGGGCTGAGAGGAGCAGTATACAAATACAGTAGATAGATAGATAGATAGATAGATAGATAGATAGATAGAATGTATAGTATCTGTTCTTATCAGTTTAATATCTGATACGTCCTCTATTTGAGGACTATATATTAAATTGATTTGGAGAGAGGGAGAACGTTTTTTTTTTTTTTGCATTATAAGCATGAAAACCAATCCCAAAGGAGAGAAAGAGGGAGGAAAAGAAAAAGGAGGAAGGAAAGAAAGAGGTAGAGAAGGAAGGAAGGAGAGAAGGACAGAAAAAAGGAAATGAAAGAAAGAGGGAGCAAAGGAAGGAGGGAAAGAAGCATAAAAAAGAGGGAGGGAAGAGAGAAGGAAGGATGGAAGCAAAGAGCTAAGGAAGGAAAAAAAAGGAGGAAGGAAAGAAAGAGGTAGAGAAGGAAGAAAGGAGAGAAAGAGAAAGGAAAAGAAAAGGGGGGAAGGAAAGAAAGAGGTAGAGAAAGAAGGAAGGAGAGAAGGACAGAAAAAAGGAAAGGAAAGAAAGAGGGAGCGAAGGAAGGAGGGAAAGAAGCATAAAAAAGTGGGAGGGAAGGAAATGGATGTCCAAAGAACTTCTAACTGTGCTAAGACACAAAAGAGACATGCACAAGAAGTGGAAAAAGGGAGAAATCACCAAAGAAGAATTCAAACAAATAGCCAACACCTGTAGGGAAAAGGTCCGCAAGGCTAAAGCAAAAAACGAGCTCAGACTTGCCAGGGACATTAAAAACAATAAAAAGGGCTTCTATTCTTATGTCAGTAGACAAAGGAAAAACAAGGAGGCGATAGGACCTCTTCGAGGAGAAGATGGGGCAATGCTGACAGGGGATAGGGAAAAGGCAGAACTACTTAATGCCTTCTTTGCCTCGGTCTTCTCACAAAAAGAGAGTCTTCAACCTCAGCAAGATGGAGTGGATGAGGGATTGGAGGACATCCAACCCCAAATTGGGAAAGAAGTCGTCCAGGAATACCTGGCCGCTCTTAATGAGTTCAAGTCCCCAGGGCCAGATCAACTACACCCCAGAGTATTGAAGGAACTAGCGGAAGTCATTTCGGAACCATTGGCAACCATCTTTGAGAGTTCTTGGAGAACGGGAGAAGTTCCAGCAGATTGGAGGAGGGCCAATGTGGTCCCAATCTTCAAGAAGGGAAAAAAGGACGACCCAAACAACTACCGTCCGGTCAGCCTCACGTCGATACCGGGCAAGATTCTGGAAAAGATTGTTAAGGAAGTGGTCTGCAAACACTTAGAAACAAATGCAGTCATCGCTAATAGTCAACATGGATTTATCAAAAACAAGTCATGCCAGACTAATCTGATCTCTTTCTTCGATAGAGCTACAAGCTGGGTAGATGCGGGGAATGCCGTGGATGTAGCGTACCTGGATTTCAGGAAGGCCTTCGACAAGGTCCCCCATGACCTTCTGGCAAGGAAACTAGTCCAATGTGGGCTAGGCAAAACTACGGTGAGGTGGATCTGTAATTGGTTAAGTGGACGAACACAGAGAGTGCTCACTAATGCTTCCTCTTCATCTTGGAAAGAAGTGACGAGCGGAGTGCCGCAGGGCTCCGTCCTGGGCCCGGTCCTGTTCAACATCTTTATTAATGACTTAGATGAAGGGCTAGAAGGCATGATCATCAAGTTTGCAGACGACACCAAATTGGGAGGGATAGCCAATAGTCCAGAGGACAGGAGCAGAATTCAAAACGATCTTGACAGATTAGAGAGATGGGCCAAAACTAACAAAATGAAGTTCAACAGTGACAAATGCAAGATACTCCACTTTGGCAGAAAAAATGAAATGCAAAGATACAGAATGGGGGACGCCTGGCTCGAGAGCAGTACGTGTGAAAAAGATCTTGGAGTCCTCGTGGACAACAAGTTAAACATGAGCCAACAATGTGATGTGGCGGCAAAAAAAGCCAATGGGATTTTGGCCTGCATCAATAGAAGCATAGTGTCTAGATCTAAGGAAGTAATGCTACCCCTCTATTCTGCTTTGGTTAGACCACATCTGGAATATTGTGTCCAATTCTGGGCACCACAATTCAAGAGAGATGTTGACAAGCTGGAAAGTGTCCAGAGGAGGGCGACTAAAATGATCAAGGGTCTGGAGAACAAGCCCTATGAGGAGCGGCTTAGGGAACTGGGCATGTTTAGCCTGAAGAAGAGAAGGCTGAGAGGAGATATGATAGCCATGTATAAATATGTGAGAGGAAGCCACAGGGAGGAGGGAGCAAGCTTGTTTTCTGCTTCCTTGGAGACTAGGACGCGGAACAATGGCTTCAAACTACAAGAGAGGAGATTCCATCTGAACATGAGGAAGAACTTCCTGACTGTGAGAGCCGTTCAGCAGTGGAACTCTCTGCCCCGGAGTGTGGTGGAGGCTCCTTCTTTGGAAGCTTTTAAACAGAGGCTGGATGGCCATTTGTCAGGGGTGATTTGAATGCAATATTCCTGCTTCTTGGCAGGGGGTTGGACTGGATGGCCCATGAGGTCTCTTCCAACTCTATGATTCTATGATTCTATGAAAGAGGGAAAGAAGGAAAGAGGGAAAGAGCCATGCATTTGGGAAATCCTCCAAAAGCCGACCAAAATTCGAAAAGTAAGTCCAAAAAGTAAGCCGTGATACTCACTGGCATGTTCTGGAGGGGGCCCGCTGTCAAGGCTTCCTCCGAATCCCCGACCGCTGCAGAACGGAGGAGCCCACCCATAAGCGCAATGGCAGTTCTGGTTGCTATTGCACACCTGGAGGATATCAAGAAGGTGAGCAGCAGCGCATGGAATGAATGGAGAATCAGTCCCCTGTTTGCCACACCGGCCAAGACACATTTTGGTGCCTCCGGGGTTAGCCCTGTCTCTGGGTATATTTGACCTGCTGATTCCAAAAATGGCACCAGTTTTCCCATATCTGGAAAAACCCAGAAATCCCAACTACACACACACACACACACACACACACACACACACACAGAGTAGCTGTGCCCACCACGTGTTGCTGTGGCCAACTTTCCCTACCTCTTTCTCTCCTTTCCCTCCTTCCTTCACTCCCTCTTTCCTGCCTTTCCTTATTTCTTTCCTTCTTCCTTCTCTACCTCTTTCTTTCCTTCCCCTTTTTTATTTTCCTTCTTCTTTTTCTCCTTTCTTCCTTAGCTCTTTGCTTCCATCCTTCCTTCTCTCATCCCTCTTTCCTTCCCTCCCTCTTTTTTATGCTTCTTTCCCTCCTTCCTTTGCTCCCTCTTTCCTTCCTTTCCTTTTTTCTGCCCTTCTCTCCTTCCTTCTCTACTTCTTTCTTTCCTTGCCTTTTTTATTTTCCTTCCTCTTTCTCTCCTTTCTTCCATCTCTACCTCTTTCCTTCCTTTGCTTTTCGCTTCCTTCTCTCTTTCCTTCTTTCCTTCCATCTCTCTTTTTCTGCTTCTTTCCTTCCTTCACTCCCTTTCCTTCTTTTCCTTTTTTCTGTCCTTCTCTCTTTCCTTCCTTCTCTACCTCTTTCTTTCCTTCCACTTTTTCATTTCCTTTCTCTTTCTCTCCTTTCTTCCTTCTCTACTTCTTTCCTTCCTTCCTTCGCTCTTTGCTTCCATGCCTCCTTCTCTCTTTCCTTCTTTCTTTCTTTCCCTTCCTCTTTCTCTCCTTCCTTCTTTCTTTCTTTTTCTTTCTTTCTTTCTCCCCTTCCCTCCCTCCCTTTTTTCTGTATTGTCATTTAGCTTTTCATCATTTAGCTTTTTGGGGTTTTAAAGTCCTTTCTGGGGTTTATAAGTCCTTTGGGGGGGGGGGGGTTATGAGTGATGGTCACTCATTGGTCAGTTAGGGGCGTAGTGTCCAAATTTGGAGTCAATTTGTCTGGTAGTTTTTTGAGTTATGTTAATCCCACAAACGAACATTTTATGTGTGTGTGTGTGTGTGTGTGTGTATGTATGTATATATATATGACTTCATATCCCATATTACATTATACCTATCCTGGCCTGGGAGGCTAACATCCTGGTTACTTACCCCTTGGTTGTTACACTTGGATAAATCGCAGTTGGAATTCAGAGCCATCACATTGACACAGGTCCTATTGATGCACATCTAGGAAAGGAAGTGTCAAATGTTATAGTTAAGTCATAGGAATACTCACGTCTTTTCCCCCACGGGCTGAATTGTGTCTAGACATCTCTTGCCAGAGAAATTTGGGGGTATGTGCACAGTGGAAGAGATTGCTTGATCAACAGACACAGGACTCCAAAAATCAGGACTCTGCAGTCTTACAGTTGCAAAATAACACAAAGTTTACTATGCACATCTACATACGTCCATTCTTAACGGGCTATAATCAGGAACTACAAAGCACAGCATAAACAGTTTCAGAACATCTGCTTATCAGACCTCTGGCTGTAACCGGATCCTCCTCCTTCTTCCCACAGCCAGAGAACACGTTATCTCACTTCTGTCAAGGTTACTTTTTCTCTGCCTCTCACAGTACTTCTTATACACAATTGAACACATTAGAATCCATCTTGAAATACATAGAAACACATTGAAAAACACACAAGCATACCTCAATAATCCTGACATCTCTGCTCTAGCGCAGTGTTTCTCAACCTTCCTAATGCCACGACCCCTTAATACTGTTCTTCATGGTGTGGGGACTCCCAACCATGACTTCACAACTTCAATTTTGCTACTGTTATGAATTGTAATGTAAATATCTGATGTGCAGGATGTGTTTTCGTTCACTGAGCAAAGTTTGGCATAAATACCTGATCTACCCAAATTTGAATACTGGTGGGGTTGGGTGGGATTGATTTTATCATTTGGAGTGTTGTTGTTGCTGGGTGTAATGAATTCCTTACCTTGGCAAGCTAGCTTAGGCCTAGGAGAGTGGGTCTGGCGAAGGCACAACATCCATTTTAGAGAAGGGAGACAGGGAGATGCCATCTTAGGTTAGGGGGCATGTTCTAGTCTTGGAGGGAACGTTAGAAGTTTAGGATGGGGGTGGAGCCTAAGTTACCTGAAGGAAAAAAGTGACTTTTAAATTGAGGCTTGAGTTCTGAGATTGTGAGTTTGGGAGTTGAGAGTTGCGAGTGGAGAGTTGAAGCGTGGAAAAGGTGTTAGTGAGAGTAGCTTGGGGTTTTAGAGAAGAACTTCGGGTCAGTCTTTTGTTTAGCACTCAGGATAGCTATAGAGAAATATAGATAAAATACTGTGGGGAGCAGCACCCCGTTAGTGGTCTGTTCTTTTCCTTAAGGAAGGCTAGTTCCGGTTTTTGGCTAGATTCCTAAGAGTTTCTTTTTTGTGGGAGTTGCTTTCAGAGATTCGTTTCCTGAAGTAATTCTCTGTGTGGAAACTTTAAGACTCAGAAGTTTTAAGATCTCTTCTCAAACGTAACCACAAGCTTTTTATGCCAAATTTTTACTGAAACCATCAAGCATTTGTACCTGAAATATCTAACTCTGTTCAATAAAACTTATCGTTATTTTTACTAATTTATACCAGCCTCAGTGTGAATACCTTTGTGGTAAAAGTATTATTCAAGTCAGCTTTTTACCAGCCTCTAAGAAAACTAGAGTAACACAGAGTGTGTTACTGAACAACCTCTCAATAGTACCTCAGCCTGTTCTTTAATAATATGGTGGCAGCTGAAACTTTTAAAGAATTCTTTTAAGTCTCACAGTTCCAGTGGTTCCCAGTTCCTAGCTTGTAAATGTACAGTTGGTTTTCAACAACCATAATCCCTCTATACTTTGGTGAGCTAATCTGTAGTGGTGTCATCGTTATAATTTGGTAGGCTGCTGTGTGGTCGTTATAATTTGTTGAGCAGCGGTGTGATCCTTTATAATTTGGTGGTACAGTGGGTTGGATTTGTTATAAATTGGTACAGCGGTAGGATTCGTTACAATTTGAAGGTACAGCGGTTGTGATTCTTTATACTGGGATTTATAGTTCACCTACAATTGAAGAGCATCCTGAACTCCACATCCTGGACTTGAACCAAATTTGACACAAATTTGATCAGAACTCTCATGATGAACAGAAAACCCTGGAAGGGTTTGGTGGGCATTGGCCTTGAGTTTTGGAGTTGTAGTTCACCTACATCTAGAGAGGAATGTGGAGTCAAACAATGCGGGGCGAAAAGGGCAGAATATAAATACTGTAAATAAATAAATAATAAATAACACCCTGCATAGAAAGCATGATAAATTAATGTTTGACTTTGGAATGCCTCTTGAAATTATCATTTTGCGGAGGGGGTTGTTGATTGTTGACAACACATTCATTCTACAGCAAAGATGCAGCCTTGGTGATAACTAATATTTCTGAATGCCCTTCGTATCCTTCCTGTCTCTCTACAACTTGCATTAAATTACCATGTCGTGACCACACGTTGACCCATCTTTTATCGCCCCGAGGTCATACACGTCCCCTTCTTCATGAAATTCGGTCCCCAAACACAAGATGTCATCCACGGGAGTCTGGATCACGCCTCGCCGGGGCAAATTCTTTGGGATTTTCTTGACATTGGTGCATTGGATCCTTCCGCAAAAGACATCTCTGGTACAAAAGGAAAAGGATGAATAGTCTCAGCAGGTCCTTCATCTTGGATGAGAGCAACCAGATGGCCAGCAACACTTGCCGAAACTCTCTTTTCCACACAAGCATTGCATGCACCTTTCCCTAGTTTTCAGCCTAGCAACTTTGGGAAGGCCTTAGTCCTGGTGTGGATGGGCTCCGTCCAGGAAAACGTGGCTGCTCTTGAAGGATGCTAAGCAAGGGGCTTTGAATGAAATTAACAGCAAAAGAGAAACATACCCTTTCTCTGTAGAAAAAGAGCAACACGGAAGAAAATGTTTTTAAGAAACAAGATGTGACATGTAGAGGTCGGCAGTTGTGTTGTGGTTAAGTTCAAAGGTTGTGGTTAAGCGCAGAGTCTGCAGGTACAAGAAGGTACTTTCCATCAAAAGGTCAAGGGAAGGGGCTGGAAAGAGAGTACTTTCCATGACAAAAAAAAATGTATTGTCGAAGGCTTTCATGGCCGGAATCACTCAGTTCTTGTGGGTTTTTTCGGGCTACATGGCCATGTTCTAGAGGCATTTCTCCTGACGTTTCGCCTGCATCTATGGCAAGCTTCCTCGGAGGCGAGGTCACCTCCGAGGAAGCTTGCCATAGATGCAGGCGAAACGTCAGGAGAAATGCCTCTAGAACATGGCCATATAGCCCGAAAAAACCCACAAGAACTGAGGGACAAAAAAAATGTTCTTGTTTACTTGAGGTTATATATCGGTGGTCTAACTGCGGCTAGAATATGCTATGCCAAGCTATGGAAATCAGAGAACATACCTGATATAGAAAAATGGATACAAAAAATACTTGATATAAGAAACATGGACAGACTCACAATCTTAGTATCTAGATATAAAGAAACACCGATAAAAGAAACAAATTGGGAAAAAATAACAGAATATTTAAAGAAGAAGAATTATAAGACAATAATTTAAAATAATGGACCGGACCTCAATGGAGTGAAGGAGAGAAAGAGTAAAAACAAAGAAGAATGGAAAAAAAGAAAAGGAAGACACCTCATAAGACGATACCCAGGAAGTCATAGAGAACTTTTTTTATTTTTTTTTTTTCCTTTTTTCCCCTTTGGTTTTTTCTGGGATCACCATTTTTTTTTCTCCATCACTCCCTTTTATGTGCCACTATCTTTTCCTACTGTCCTGTCTCCTTGCAATTATTCCCCCACTTTCCCTGTAACCTTTGAAAAACACTTAATAAAAACTAGAAAGAAAGAAAAAGAAACAAGATGTGACATGTAGAGGTCAGAAGTTGTATTGTGGTTAAATTCAAAGGTTGTGGTTAAGCGCAGAGTCTGCAGGTACAATAAGGTACTTTCCATCAAAAGGTCAAGGGAGGGGGCTGGAAAGAGAGTACTTTCCATGACAAAAAAAGTTCTTGTTTACTTGAGGTTCTATATTGGTGGTAAAAAGCCAAGAAGACGCGGCAGTCACTTGAAGGGTAGCATCTGCGTATGCTGTTAGGCTGTCTGTCTTCTTCATGAAGAAACCAAAATAAACCTTGTTTTTTGATCTTTTTTGGGACTGTCTACTTCCTTTCGTGCTCCCATGATGTGGACCTAAGAAGACCCAATTTAGGGTCTCTAACACTCTAAGTTTGCAAGACTATTGCAGGGCTGTTGATGATCAAGGTCTCTGCAATCTCATCTCTCTTGGGGCCACACAAGATGAAGCCGGTTGGATGGCAGAGAACAACAAATGTAACGGAGGCATATAAAGCAACCATATATAAAGCCATGTATAAGTATGTGAGAGAAAGTCATAGGGAGGAAGGAGCAAGCTTGTTTCTGCTGCCCTGGAAACTAGGACATGAACAATGGCTTCAAGCTTCAAGAAAGGAGATTCCACCTGAACATTAGGAAGAACTTCCTGACTGGGAGAGCTGTTCAGCAGTGGAACTCTCTGCCCCGGAGTGTGGTGGAGGCTCCTTCTTTGGAGGCTTTTACTCAGAGTCTGGATGGCCATCTGTCGGGGGTGCTTTGAATGCAATATTTCTGCTTCTGGGCAGAATGGGGGACCTGGAGGACCTCTGTCTTGTGAGGATTGACAAGGACACTGACCCAAAAGCATTCTGAGTTTAGGATGCAACAGAAATAAAGATGGCAATTTGTATGCCTTGCGCGCTGAAGGCATTTCAACAGCTCAGCTGTTTTGAGCCTCATTAAGAGAAGAAAGCAGGATAGTAATCATTATACTAATGATGATAATGGTAACAATAAAGTTCTTCTGGCTGTCAAGTTGCTCCATTACATAGGGCCAAAGAAACCTGACACATTCCCAAACAAGCCTAGGAACTTACTCTTCTCTGCATTTCTTGTACTTATTGCCGTCCTTCCCACAGTTGCCAGTCCGGTCTCCTCTCATGTTCACTTTTTTGTAGCAATTCAGCGGAGCAGGTTTTGCACCTAGATGTTGGCGAAAAGGAGAACGTGGTGGTCAGGAAGATGGAAAGAGAATCCCACCGCTTCCATGATTCCACAACATGGAGACATGGAAGTTAAACATAATAATAATAATAATAATAATAATAATAATAATATTCCCCCCCCCACCTCCCCGAGGGGACTCAGAGAGGATTACAACATATAAACAAACACAGGCAAACATTTCATCATCATCATCATCATCATCATCATCATCACTTTATTTCTTAATTAGTCGCTCTCCACCAAAGTGCTCCGAGCGACTTACAATTTAAAATAGCTTATACACAATATAAAACATTCAATATAAAAACATTCAGCAGTGACTATGACAAAATTTGATCCGATTAGTTAAATGCACAACCAAGTTAAACATAAGCCAACAATGTGATGTGGCAGCAAAAAAAGCCAATGGGAAGTTGGCCTGCATCAAGAGGAGCATAGTGTCTAGATCTAGGGAAGTCATGCTCCCCATGTGCGCTATTCTGCTTTGGTTAGACCACATCTGGAATATTGTGTCCAATTCTGGGCACTACAATTCAAGAGAGATATTGACAAGCTGGAATGTGTCCAGAGGAGGGCGACTAAAATGATCAAGGGTCTGGAGAACAAGCCCTATGAGGAGTGGCTTAAGGAGCTGGGCATGTTTAGCCTGAAGAAGAGAAGGCTGAGAGGAGATATGATAGCCATGTATAAATATGGGAGAGGAAGCCACAGGGAGGAGGGAGCAAGCTTGTTTTCTGCTTCCTTGGAGACTAGGACGCAATGGAAGAATGGCTTCAAACTACAAGAGAGGAAATTCCTCCTGAACATGAGGAAGAACTTCCTGACTGTGAGAGCCGTTCAGCAGTGGAACTCTCTGCCCCAGAGTGTGGTGGAGGCTCCTTCTTTGGAGGCTTTTAAACAGAGGCTGGATGGCCATCTGTCAGGGGTGATTTGAATGCAATATCCCTGCTTCTTGGCAGAATGGGGTTGGACTGGATGGCCCAGGAGGTCTCTTCCAACTCTTTGATTCTAGGATTCTATGTGAGTGTGGTGAAGTTTAAAACCATGCATAAAAGCTGCTGCCATTTCTTTGCTCTATGTGGTACTTTCTTGGCTTGATTCATGACAGGCCTTGCAAAATAAATCATTGGAATCTTAAGAATCTCCTTGGTTTCTAGTCTTAATTGGAAACACAGGCTAGGGATTAAAAGCATTGTGCCTGTACAATACTACAGAAACAACAATGGCTTGGAAATGGCAAGGAGAAGGTTTGAGGAAAAGAGACAAAAGAGAATTCCTGACGTCTGCAAAAGTACGGTTTATTCCCAGTTGGCACCAAACAGATATGGACCCTGCTGGTATTCCAGAAAACAGGGTGCTAAACAAAGGAATTGCCTTGGTTTATATATATTTTATAATAATGTGTGTGCATCATACAAGCATAGAATCATAGAATCAAAGAGTTGGAAGAGACCTCATGGGCCATCCAGTCCAACCCCATTCTGCCAAGAAGCAGGAATATTGCATTCAAAGCACCCCTGACAGATGGCCATCCAGCCTCCGTTTAAAAGCTTCCAAAGAAGGAGCCTCCACCACACTCCGGGGCAGAGAGTTCCACTGCTGAACGGCTCTCACAGTCAGGAAGTTCTTCCTCATGTTCAGGTGGAATCTTCTCTCTTGTAGTTTGAAGCCATTGTTCCGCGTCCTAGTCTGCAAGGAAGCAGAAAACAAGCTTGCTCCCTCCTCCCTGTGGCTTCCTCTCACATATTTACACATGGCTATCATATCTCCTCTCAGCCTTCTCTTCTTCAGGCTAAACATGCCCAGCTCCTTAAGCCGCTCCTCATAGGGCTTGTTCTCCAGACCCTTGATCATTTGAGTCGCCCTCCTCTGGACACATTCCAGCTTGTCAACATCTCTCTTCAATTGTGGTGCCCAGAATTGGACACAATATTCCAGGTGTGGTCTAATAGAGCATGGGGAGCATGACTTCCCTAGATCTAGACACTATGCTCCTCTTGATGCAGGCCACAATCCCATTGGCTTTTTTTGCTGCCACATCACATTGTTGGCTCATGTTTAACTTGTTGTCCACGAGGACTCGAAGATTTTTTTTCACATGTACTGCTCTCGAGCCAGGCCTCGTCCCCCATTCTGTATCTTTGCATTTTTAACTTCAAGACCTTTGACCTTCCATAGGCAAATTATTAATGAAGCCAGATAGTAAATAATTAACTCCAGACAACAAGCAATCCAGGGCCAGTGAACACCTCCCAAACAGGGTGCCTCCAGGCAACAAAGGCCAGGCTACCTCTCTGCAGATACCTTCATTGATTGACTTTGAAAACGTCATGGCTACTCAAATGCTGATTCAAGTGTGCTAATTGCACATTTGCTTTAAACAGACAAGGCTTCTTTTTCCCACCATGTACATTATTCCATGGATATATATATACTCCACTTGCCTCACTTCCAACAGATCTCTGAGGATGCCATTAGCCACAGATGCAGGCAAAACGTCAGGAAAGAATGCTGCTGGAACATGGCCAGACAGGCTGAAAAACTCACCGCAACCCAGTGATTCCAGCCATCAAAGCCTTCAATAATGTTTTTGGCGGACATCCTGAAGCACATTTTGCTATAGTTTTTGAATGAATAGAATCCTAGAATCAAAGAGTTGGAAGAGACCTCCTGGGCCATCCAGTCCAACCCCATTCTGCCAAGAAGCAGGAATATTGCATTCAAATCACCCCTGACAGATGGCCATCCAGTCTCTGTTTAAAAGCTTCCAAAGAAGGAGCCTCCACCACACTCCCTCCGGGGCAGAGAGTTCCACTGCTGAATGGCTCTCACAGTCTGGAAGTTCTTCCTAATGTTCAGATGGAATCTCCTCTCTTGTACCCCATAGAATCTCAACCAATTCAGCGTAGTTTGTGGCAGACACAAAAAGGAGGTTTCTGAGGTAGAACAACTACTTTCAAAATCAGGACTACACAATTAAACATACTGGGAATATGGTCTAAATATGAAGAAAAATTAATACCATCGATATCCCCATTAACACCGGTGTTGATTACACATAATTTCCCCATAAATCTCAAAAAGGAGTTGGAAAGTGAATTTAAGGAAAAAGGAATAACGAAATTAAAAGATTGGGAATCAAAGATGAAAAATATAGATGAGATAAAGGTCCAGTTATTAGGAGGGAACATTGGATGGTACAAAGTTCTACAACTTGAAAGATGGTTAAGGGAAATAAGAAAGAAATATAAAGGAGAGAGAGAACTTACCAAATTTGAAGAAATGATTAACCAAAGAGGAAGTAAGGAAGGAAAAGAAAGAACAAAAGGTATAACAAGTGATATCTACAAAATGCTGCTAGAAGGAGTCCAGGAGGAGGACCACGTTAAAAGAATGTGGGAGTTAGACTGTAATAAAGTAATAGACCCACAAAACTGGAAAGGAATGTGGAATATGCGTATTTTAAAAAATATGTCAATAAGAATAAAAGAGAACTATTATAAAGTGGTGTGGAGGTGGTACCTCACACCAATCAGATTAAATCAAATTGACAAGAAACATTCTAAGCAGTGCTGGAGGGGCTGTCAAGAAACTGGCACATATATACACATGTGGTGGTCTTGCAAATATGCTCAAAAATTTTGGGAAAATGTATTTCAAGAAATAAGAAAAATCACCCAAATAGAGATAACAGGAACACCGGAGATAGCACTGCTGTCATTTATTGACAATGTTAAAATACCAAAAGAACTAAAAGAATTAATTGCCAATCTGGTCACAGCAGCAAGATTATTACTAGCTAAAAAATGGAAAGAAGGAGGGGAGTGCCAATTGGAAGAGTGGTCTAGGGAGATCTGGGACATCGCAATAAATGATAAACTGACAGGAAACATTAAGGTTAAAAGAGGATTATCAAAAAAAGATGATTTTGGGAAGATTTGGGGGAAATTGATAGAATATGTATATATAGAAGGTAAGGGGACCAAACCTGTAATAGAAACAACTGATTTTTGGGAATAAATATTGTAATTGGCTGGTCGGGGGTGAAGGGTTAGCACTGGGTGATTGGATGTATTGAAAAAAAATGTCCTTTGAAAAATAAAAAATAAAATGTTTATATATAAAAAAAAGAATATGCACACAATTAAACAGGAAATAACACTTTCAAACCTGGAAAATATTTTTTTTTTAAATTTGGTACATAGTGTAATGATAACCTGCTGGATTGCTCATGACAGGAGGTTGGAGTGGATGGTCTTTGGGGTCCCTTCCAGCTCTATCATTCTATGATTCTAAGTGATAGTGATGAGGAGATATTGGAAAAATAGATATTTATTGATTGATTTATGCATAAAAATCATATGTACTTTAAATGTATAGGAAAATCTAGTTCCCTCTGTGTAGCTGACAGGCAAGCAAGCGGCTTGTCTCCAAAAGGGGCTGAAGAGGAAGGGGGGGTATGCATTCCAGAAGAGAGATAAGACACGGGCTGGTACGAGAAGGCCCCCTCTAAGTAAGAAGCCTCTTGACCTGTCAGAGGGCCTCTTTGATGGATGACTGTAAGCACAGCCAAGAGGGAGGAGGAACACTCCATGCTTGCTCTGGTTTCAGCAAGACACAGAGACATGCTTTTTGCATGTTGGAGGGGGAACCTGATATTCTTATGATGCCAGGATGACGTAGGGATGATGATGATTGTATGAAGACGTATGTTCTTTGTCTACTTGAGTCTGAAACTTATAAAAGCCATCGTCCACGCCTGTTTCGGGGCTCTGGTTTTACTTTTGGGACATGAGTCCACACCAGAGTCGCCAGCTGGAAATAAAGTCGTTCTTTTCTGATCTCCCGAAAGGATGTCTCTTGGTCATTATCTCTCCTTTCCTCAAAACCTATTTCCCTGCCATTTCATTTTGGCGAGCCAGGTCCAGGAGTAACAGGCAGAAGATTTGAAGGAGGTCAAGAGAGAGAGAAGCCAAGAGAGAGATTTTGAGATCGGGAACGCCTTCAGGAGTCAGCCAAGCCGGCGTCCAACCAACAACTGAACCCTACCAGCTGGGGTGTCTCTGTTTGATGCCAGGGATCACTTGAAGCTTGGAGCAGGGCGGCTGCTCCTGACGGGGTTCTTTCCTTTCACCAGAGGAGACTGAAAACGACGGACAGGCAAGTATGAATGTGAAAAAAGAACATTTAGAAGAGTGTAGACGTCAGGACAGGTCATAGCTGTGTTTGCTAGTGACCAACCCAGGAGTAATTAATCTGGGAAAAAGGCAGTCCCGAGTAGATTTTTTGGGATTTTTGGGTGTGCCAGAAAGGGAAACCGACTGCCTAGAGAGAGAGAGAGAAAAAGGAAAAGGTTGGGAAAAGCCTAGGTACATTGTTGTATGATTGATTGTCTGTATGAGTGAATCAATGTTGTATGTTGTATGAAAGAGTTCAGATGTTGTGTGGTTAGGTCCCACATACCTTTTCCCCTCTTTTGTGTATTAGTTGTCTGTTTGTCTAAAACATGTGATGGTCATAAAGAAGCAAGCTTAAATCCCTGCTAGGGTACATGTTAGCAGATTTTGAGAAAAGTTTTGCAAAACTAGATTTTTGGCAGGAATAAATGAGATCAAATCTCCTATCCTGTCCCACTCTTTTGATTAAGAAATGCCTAACCTCCCTACTCTACTGAGATGATGGGAGATCCGCAGAAGTCCTGCAAATCCAGCCCTCCAGCCAGCATCAGCAAGAAACCAGAATAGCCCTCCAACACCACAGTGTCCCTACATAGAAGATACCTGAATCTTTCCCCATCAGATGATATAGATGACCCAGATTCTATGCCGCCTGAGTCCACAGCCGCTCGTTTCTAACAGCTGAGTGGTTGTGAATAGAGATCAAAAGGAGAAGATAAGCAGTGACAAATGAAGGCTCAAGCCATTTTCTTATCAGCAGCATTAAGGCAAATAAAAAGAGGGTGAAACAGAGGGTGAAGTATGAGCCAGAAAAGAGGACAGTTTCTGGAGCCGAATCAATGTCTGAACTGTAAGAATCATGGACATTGAATGAGAAAAGTTCCAGATTATGAGAGGAAGAGAAAAAGGCTGCAGATAGGAAGACCCAGAGAGCTGCCCTTCTATCAAGAGTCACAGGAGCAGCCAGGGGAAGAAAAAAAAATGCCCCCAATGAAGAGGGCGAGAAGAGGACTGTAGTCAGTCAAGAGTTCTAACCTTAGGATCCCTATTCAAGGCAATAGTAGGATCCCAGAAAACATTTTTAGTAGACATAAGAGCAGAAGAAATCAGTTATTACCACCCCAGTGGCACCATAACCCAGAAAGCCATAAAGCTCATGGGAGCCACTGGAGATCAATGCCTACATCCTTTTCTAAGCAAGAAAGAAAGAGGAAGAAAAAGTCAGCTAGCAACAAAAGAAGTTACCATCAGTTTTCTATATATAACTGCCCAGTTCATTGCTGGGAAGTGACTTGCTATGCAAACAAAGTCCAATATTATTCTTTGAGGAAAATGATTTTGCTAAGATGGCTTTAGAAAATAACAAGCCTTTTGCACCTCACCTATCTCATGGTGGAGGCTGCTAGTAGTTTAAAAAGGCTCAGAGAAAAATGAATAAGAGAAAGTTTGAAACTCCTGAGGTATGGGCAGAAAACAGCCCCCCGGAATAGCCAAATGCATATCTCCGGAAATAGTACAGCCGATTCCAGGAGTCTGTCAGTCAGTCAGTCAGAAGAAAACACTCCAATTCCTAGACCCAGCCGTGCAAAAACTGAAGTCAAATACTTAGGATTCCAGATAAAAGAGGGTCATAGGAGTGGAAGCAAGCCATCTGCCAAATCTTAACCCCTAATACAAGGAAGCAAGTCAAATACAAGTCATAGGTGCAGCAAAGTTCTGTGAAATTTGGATCTCTATGAAGTAATTGGCAAATTCTTGTGTCAAGTTACAAAGGGGGGTGAAAGAGAGCCCTTCCAGTGGACACAAGAGTAAAATGCTGCCTTTCAGCAAATAATGTCTGCGTTGAGGACAGCACCCTGAAGTAACTAAATCCTTCACTTGTTATGTTGCTGAGAAGGAAGATGTAGCAACAGGCATTTAACTCAAACCATAGACTTTTAGAACTCAAAGAAACCAAATGCTTAGCACCTCAAGAATGCAAAAACATCAGGCACTGTTGTGAATCCTTACATTAAAGGTTCAGCAATGCTCTACCTTTTAAACTTGCTACCCTCCTGCAAAAGGAACATCATAGATGTATTGAAAAATGGACACAATTTATGCCAGTTGTCCTGACTTGGCTGATGTTTCATTGTAAGAAGTTCAGCTTAACATATACACTGATACAGAGCATGTATTTTCAGTACTTTCAGTACTACATGTCCATGGTGTGCTTTACAAAGAAAGAGGACTTTTAACTGCAGCATGCCAACCAGTCAAACATTCAGAAAAAGATATTGCATTTCTTAGAAGCTGTATGGGTCCCAAAACAGGTGGTTGTAATGTACAGGGCAGGGCAGGATCCTTTAGCCAGAAATCAACCAGAGAGCAGATGCAGCTGCCACAAAGAAGCAGATGCCAAGTCTCTCCAGGTGGCTATCCTACTTCCTTTGCCCAATCCCAGTGTGCAGCCCACCTATAATTAAGAAGAACAGCAATGGGCCCAGGACAATGGTGCAATAGACTTAGCTAACTCTATTGGTTGGTGAGCTCTTTTCAGATGGAAGAATAATTGTCCCCAGAACCATGGCATGAGAGGTAGTAAAAGGAACTCATGAGTCATTTCAGGAAAATGACACTAGCTAAGCTTGTAGAAAGACAGTTAAACATAGATTGTCTTCACTTTCTTGACAATGGCAGCTTCAGCTAGGTGTCATACCTGTGCCAAAAACAGTGTCAGGGGCAATGCCAGCCCCCAGGTACTCAGCATTGTGTAAATGTACTCTTTGAAGCCATAGCTGTAACAGTGGTACATATTAGATGCATTCCCACCTGAACCATTGAACTGTCTCTTTTTGCAATGCTTTTTGAGAGGCCCTCTCCTTCATTCCCAGGGTCACAAGGGGAATAGCATGAAGGGCCCAGGCAAAGAGACAGGGAATGGTTGCTTTGGGAAAATGCTGTAAGAGTTATGGCAAATGCTTAATGAGTTCAGGACATACACACACCTGACCCCTATTTGTTTGTTTAAGCAAGGGGATGAGGTGTGGGTTAAAGATTGGTAATGAGAAATGGTGCAACTCAAATGGGAAGGTCTATGTGGTGATTTTTACATCACCTAGTGCAGTTAAGGTAGCAGAAATCAAACCTTGCTCCCTTGGAGTAGAATTGAGTCTAACTGCTCCCAGTTAGCAAGCTATTCTAGATTCAAAACACCCACTAAAGCTTAAATTAACACAGGATTGTGGTTGTTCTAACCAAATGGAGAAAGGTGGCAGAAAGAAGATTCAGACTAGACATTACTGCAAGACAACCCGGAAGCTCTTGCCCTGCGTACTGTCAGATCTGCACCTGCTGTAGGATGAGAAGATTGGGCTAGACACTGCAGCTTATTCCATACCTGGAAGCGACTAAGCTCTACGCACTGTCAGACCCACAACTGGAGAGGAAAGAAGACGGAGCTAGGCCTTACTGTAACCCACAGGAACGGTTACTCAACGTACGGCCAGATTCCAGAAGAATGAGAACTTTGTGGGTAATATATGTGTTTATTTATGTGTCAATTTTGTGAATTGGTAACTGGTTCAATAAGCATGCCAAAATGTATGTTTGATCAATAATGGGAGAAATGCTAACTTGGGATATATGAGCATTATGAGTCAGTTGTAAAATTTTCATTTCTGTCTGCCTTTGATTAATAAGGAAGCTATAGTTTGGCTACTCTAGTCTTATAAGACCAAAAGTCAGACCATTGAGTCTTAAATCCTCCTAGTCTTTTCAATGGTTGCAACATAGATTAATTCAGGTTGTGAAAACACCCCCAGGTAAATGCTTTTGAATAAAGGAAGGAAATTGCTCTCAAAACAGAAGTTAAGTAGGTGCATTTAGACTTATTTAGACTGGAAAGAAATAATAATAATACCAGAAAAAAGTCTTAAAAGCACCTAAAGGGGGGAATTGATGAGGAGATATTGGAAAAATAGATATTTATTGATTGATTTATGCATAAAAATCATATGTACTTTAAATGTATAGGAAAATCTAGTTCCCTCTGTGTAGCTGACAGGCAAGCAAGCGGCTTGTCTCCAAAAGGGGCTGAAGAGGAAGGGGGGGTATGCATTCCAGAAGAGAGATAAGACACGGGCTGGTACAAGAAGGCCCCCTCTAAGTAAGAAGCCTCTTGACCTGTCAGAGGGCCTCTTTGATGGATGACTGTAAGCACAGCCAAGAGGGAGGAGGAACACTCCATGCTTGCTCTGGTTTCAGCAAGACACAGAGACATGCTTTTTGCATGTTGGAGGGGGAACCTGATATTCTTATGATGCCAGGATGACGTAGGGATGATGATGATTGTATGAAGACGTATGTTCTTTGTCTACTTGAGTCTGAAACTTATAAAAGCCATCGTCCACGCCTGTTTCGGGGCTCTGGTTTTACTTTTGGGACATGAGTCCACACCAGAGTCGCCAGCTGGAAATAAAGTCGTTCTTTTCTGATCTCCCGAAAGGATGTCTCTTGGTCATTATCTCTCCTTTCCTCAAAACCTATTTCCCTGCCATTTCAATAGGAAGCAAGCCAGGAGTGAGTCTTGCCTTGGCCAAAGAGAATCCTGCAATGCTGATGGAGATCAAGGCATTCCCCAAAGTAGCAGCGGTGGTCGGTCCCGCACGGCGTCCCATCTAGCTTATAGACATCAGCTGGGCAATCGACCGAACTCCCGCTGCAATATTCCGGCAGGTCGCATTCAGTAGCAGCTTCCCTGCAGAGCGTCCCTTCCTTGTTAATCTGTGGAAAAGAAGTAAACAGTCCTTCACATCTGCCTCTGAAGTGTATGTTTATGTTTAAGTTTTGCAATACGATCCCTAGTGCCTCTTCCTTTCCTGAATGCAGCTTGGACACCTGGTATTTCTTGCTCCGTGTTGGGGGACTTGGGGTTAAGTAAACGTGCTTGGCTCCATGGCTGTTGCACTCCAGGACAGGAAAAGCCCTCTGACTTTAAACTCCACACCATTGGATGGAAAACAATCCTTTTGGTGTCAATTCGTGGTTTTTGAGTTATGTTAATCCCACATAACTCATAGAGCAGTGGTTCTCAACCTTTCTAATGCGGTGACCCCCAAATAAAGTTCCTCGTGTTGTGGTAAACCCCAAACCTTATTTTCGTTGCTACTTCAAAAATAATTTTGCTACTTTTATGAATTTTAATGCAAATATCTAATATGCAAGATGTATTTTCATTGTTACAAATTGAACATAATTAAAACATAGTGATTAATCACAAAAATAATATGTTTAGGGGAGTATGGATAATTGATGATGGGATTTGCGGTACCTTCAACCAATTCAGCTTTGACTTCCACAGACCACTGTGATCCCCCACGAATTACAGACCTGGACCAAACTTGCCACATAGAACTCCCATGACCAACAGAAAATACTGGAGGAGTTTGGGAGGAATTGACAGTGATTTATGGGAGATGTAGTTCACTTACATCCGGAAAGCACTGAGAACCCAAATGACTATGGATCTGGACAAAACTTGGCATGAATACTCAATATGCCCAAATTTGAAAAATGGTGGAATCTGGGGGAAATGGATTTGGGTGTTGTAGTTGCTGGGATTTATAGTTCCTCAGACATCAAAGAGCATTCTGAACTCCAACAAAAATGGAATTGAAGAAGCTTGGCATACAGAACTCCCATAACCAACAGAAATTACTGGAGAGGATTGGAGTACCTTGGCATTTTGGAGCTGCTGGGATATATAGTCCTCTCCCATCCAACAGCATTCTGAACTCATGCAGCCATGCAATGCACTCAAACTTGGCACAGAGAACTCCCTCCACCCGTCCCTCACTCCCTTCTGAGCTGGTAGGAGGCAAAGGCTGGGCGGTGAAGGCTCCACGGATGGCCAGGCATGAGGATGGCAAGACGAGGTTTACTCACCTTGCGGCCTAAACAAAGGGTGAGTCTTCTTCCCCCATTCCTTTGCCTCCAAAGCTCCTCCTCCTGACTACCCACATTTCTGTGGGAAGAGCAGGAGGAAGAGCCTGCCAGGAGTGGTGGGGGTGGGGCCAGTCAAAGCACCTTGGTGACCCCCAGAAAATGGCCTAACGACCCCGCCAGGGGTCGTGACCCCCAGGTTGAGAACCGCTGCTCATAGAGGATGGAGTGACAGCACCCCCCTGTGGCTGGATTCGAGCACAACCTCCAAGGCACCAAAAAGCTGGACGTCGACACAACACCCCTCCTTTCTGTTCTGCCTGTCTGTGTCCTTGTCTGTCCAAAATGGCACTGAATGTTTGCCGTGTGTATGTTATTATTATATAAGGACTGACCCATGTCCTTGATCTTTCTCTTTTGTCATGATTGCTTCTGGAGCTGTTTCTCTGTAAGTAACTGTAAATAGTTTGGAACAGGAATAAAATATCTGTTGCCAAGGGATCTTCACAGATAGGCAACAGTTCCAACAGACCTCCAGATGTTTTGGATTTCAACTCCCACCATTCCTAACAGCCTCAGGCCCTTTCCTGTTCCTCCTCAGCTGCTTAAGTGGAAAAGGAAAGGGAAAAGGAAAGGGAAAAGGAGCCTGAAGCTGTTTGGAATGGTGGGAGTTGCAGTCCAAAACACATGGAGGACCCAAGCTGGCCCATGCCTAGTCTGGAGACTGCCGAATCTATGGGTCGCCGTGAATCCCAAGTACCTTTTTGGAGACCCCTGATATGGTCACCTGTCCATTCCCCTCTCAATGTGATGAGATCGAAGATCTCCATCAAAGAGAAATGACACAAACACTTTGGCCCTCAAAGGCAGAAAGGATCAAGGCTTAGATCTTACCTTGCATGTTTTGCAGCAGCCTCCATAATAGCAGCTGACATTCAGTTTCAGGGTGCAGTCTTTTAGGCAACATCCGCTCTCTCGGCAGACCTGTTGGTCAAGGAGATCGGGTGGGTTACGCACTCTTCCGGGAGATTAGTGTTCTTAATGTGTTTCAATCTAATGTTTAGGATGCATCTGCACTGCACAACAAATGCAGTTTGGCAGCACTTGAACTTCCATGGCTCAATGTTCTGGAATCCTGGAAACTTTAGCTTCATAAGGTCTATATACGTGCAGATCCCAGTAAGGTAGCCATTTACAGCTGGCAGATTGTAATCTTGTCAGAGCCAATTGTGTTTAAGTACAAGCCAAGGTCTTGAGGCACTGCTACACAGCCAGGAGGCTATGTTGTTGCTAGGTGATCCCTTGTAGTTTGAGGTTGATGGTCCTCCAAGTGTAGTGTCTTGGCGGTGGGTTCGTAGGTGGCTGCGGAGCCCTATTCTTGATCCGCATGCTCTCCCGCAGTTAGGGCATCGGTTTCCAAGTAGAAGGCGGTCCTGGTCAAGGTTGGGTTGACGTGCTTTCCTCTTGGCATGTTTCTCTCTTTCGCCCTCCATTCATAGAATCCTAGAATCAAAGAGTTGGAAGAGACCTCCTGGGCCATCCAGTCCAACCCCATTCTGCCAAGAAGCAGAAATATTGCATTCAAATCATCCCTGACAGATGGCCATCCAGTCTCTGTTTAAAAGCTTCCAAAGAAGGAGCCTCCACCACACTCTGGGGCAGAGAGTTCCACTGCTGAACAGCTCTCACAGTCAGGAAGTTCTTCCTTATGTTCAGATGGAATCTCCTTTCTTTCCTGTAGTTTGAAGCCATTCTTCCATTGCGTCCTAGTCTCCCTGGAAGCAGAAAACAAGCTTGCTCCCTCCTCCCTGTGGCTTCCTCTCACATATTTATACATGGCTATCATGTCTCCTGAAAATTGCTGGAAGAAACATTAACGACCTCAGATATGCAGATGACACCACTCTGATGGCCGAAAGGGAGGAGGAGCTGAGGAGCCTTCTAATCAAGGCGAAAGAAGAAAGCGCAAAAGCCGGGTTGCAGCTAAACGTCAAAAAAACCAAGATTATGGCAACAAGAATGATTGACATCTGGAAAATAGAGGGAGAAAATGTGGAGGCCGTGACAGGGTTTGTATTTCTAGGTGCAAAGATGAGTGCAGATGCAGACTGTGGCCAGGAAATCAGAAGACACTTCCTTCTTGGGAGGAGAGCAATGTCCAGTCTCGATAAAATAGTAAAGAGTAGAGACATCAGACTGGCAACAAAGATCCATTGCCTAGTCAAAGCCATGGTATTCCCTGTAGTCACCTACGGATGTGAGAGCTGGACCTTAGGGAAGGCTGAGCGAAGGAAGAGAGATGCTTTTGAGCTGTGGTGCTGGAGGAAAGTGCTGAGAGTGCCTTGGACTGCGAGAAGATCCAACCAGTCCATCCTCCAGGAAAGAAAGCCTGGCTGCTCATTGGAGGGAAAGATACTAGAGACAAAGCGGAAGTCCTTTGGCCACATCATGAGGAGACAGCAAAGCCTAGAGAAGGGAATGATGCTGGGGAAAGTGGAAGGCAAAAGGAAGAGGGGCCGACCAAGGGCAAGATGGATGGATGGCATCCTTGAAGTGACTGGACTGACCTTGAGGGAGCTGGGGGTGGTGACGGCCGACAGGGAGCTCTGGCGTGGGCTGGTCCATGAGGTCACGAAGAGTCGGAGACGACTGAACGAATGAACAACAACATCATGTCTCCTCTCATCCTTCTCTTCTTCAGGCTAAACATGCCCAGCTCCTTAAGCCGCTCCTCATAGGGTTTGTTCTCCAGATCCTTGATCATTTGAGTCGCCCTCCTCTGGACACATTCCAGCTTGTCAATATCTCTCTTGAATTGTGGTGCCCAGAATTGGACACAATATTCCAGGTGTGGTCTAACCAAAGCAGAATAGAGCATGGGGAGCATTACGTCCCTATATCTAGACACTAGGCTCCTCTTGATGCAGGCTGAAATCCCATTGGCTTTTTTGCCGCCACATCACATTGTTGGCTCATGTTTCACTTCCTGTCCACGAGGACTCCAAGATCTTTTTCACACGTACTGCTCTCAAGCCGGGCATCGTCCCCTATTCTGTATCTTTGCATACAGGGCTTCCAGTTCCCAATGTCTATGCCACAGTTTTTAAGGTTGGCTTTAAGCCCATCTTTAAATCTCTTTTCTTGTCCACCAACATAATAATAATAATAATAATAATTATTATTATTATTATTATTATTATTATACCCCACCACCATCTCCCAAAGGGGACCCCCTTGACTGGCTTGTGCCAGAGTTTTTCAGTCCAATCTTTAAATTCTCGTATCGTGTCAGCTTTTGCATTGTTTCTCTTCAATCCTGCTGTCACCTGGGATTGCAACATCGACGATCCATACTTGGATTTTTAACACAATCGTGAGGTCAGAAGTCACTCTAAAACTCTTTCTGTCTGAATTTGGAAGTCACAGAGTAGTTTGACGTGTTCATTTTCCGTAACTTTTTCAGGCTTGTGATCCCACCAGTTCTTTGTCTCAGGCAGATGGTATTTGTGGCACAAGTTCCAGTGGATCATCTGAGCAACGGTGTTATGCCTCTGCTTGTAGTCTGTAATCCTGGATTTGATCAGCTATTATGCCTGTCAGCAGTTTGAACATTGTAGGCAGACATGTCATTGGCCTGTAGTTTCCTGGTATTATCCCTTTTGCTGGATCTTTCTGTATCAAATATGCCTTCCCAGTTGTTATCCATTTGTTGATGTTTCCAGTTTGAAGCATCTCATTGAATTGTTCGGCCATTTTTGAGTGCAGGCTCATCATATATTTAAGCCAAAATCCGTGCAGATGATCATTGCCAGGTGATGCCCAGTTCTGGACAAGTTAAACATGAGCCAACAATGTGATATGGTGGCAAAATTTATTTATTTGAGGCCCGGAGGGGGACTCAGGGCGGCTTTCAAAAGCAAAGGCACAATTCGATGCCTGCATCATAAAACAATCATACACAAAATACACAAAATTACATCAGAACACAGTTAACAAAAAATTCATACATTATTAACATAAAATCAATAAAATCAATAAAAACCAATACAAACCCAATTTCTCCTTTTACCTGGTCAGCATTCGCTAACTCATAGATCTAGTTTTACGTTCCACTTCATCAATCCTGCTGTTACTCGCCTGATGGTCTGATTTAGTTGCCGGAGTGCCCAAAGGCCTGGTCCCATAACCACGTCTTCACCCTCCTCCTGAAAGCGAGGAGGGATGGTGCTGCCCTGATTTCCCCCGGGAGTGAGTTCCACAGGTGTGGAGCCACCACTGAGAAAGCCCTGCTCCTCGTCCCCACCAACCTCACTTGTGAGAGTGGTGGGGTCGAGAGCAGGGCCTCCCCAGATGATCTCAGAGTTCGGGGTGGGACGTAGAG
The DNA here is from genome assembly GCF_037176765.1 of Anolis sagrei. Taxonomy (NCBI): domain Eukaryota; kingdom Metazoa; phylum Chordata; class Lepidosauria; order Squamata; family Anolidae; genus Anolis; species Anolis sagrei. Next base: position 3,387,259 of record NC_090023.1, read on the forward strand.
GGAGATACGTTCAGACAGATACACTGGACCGGAACCGTACAGGGTTTTGTAGGTCAAAACCAGCACCTTGAATTGGCTTGAAAAAAAGCCAATGGGATTTTGGCCTGCATCAAGAGGAGCCTAGTGTCTAGATCTAGGGAAGTCATGCTCCCCATGCTCTATTCTGCTTTGGTTAGACCACAACTGGAATACTGTGTCCAATTCTGGGCACCACAATTCAAGAGAGATATTGACTCTAAGCTGGAATGTGTCCAGAGAAGGGCGACTCAAATGATCAAGGGTCTGGAGAACAAGCCCTATGAGGAGCGGCTTAAGGAGCTAGGCATGTTTACCCTGAAGAAGAGAAGGCTGAGAGGGGATATGATGAGGGCCATGTATAAATATGTGAGAGGAAGCCATAGGGAGGAGGAGGGAGCAAGCTTGTTTTCTGCTTCCCTGGAGACTAGGACGCAATGGAATAATGGCTTCAAACTACAAGAGAGGAGATTCCACCTGAACTTCCTGACTGTGAGAGCCGTTCAGCAGTGGAACTCTCTGCCCCGGAGTGTGGTGGAGGCTCCTTCTTTGGAAGCTTTTAAGCAGAGGCTGGATGGCCATCTGTCAGGGGTGATTTGAATGCAATATTCCTGCTTCTTGGCAGAATGGGGTTGGACTGGATGGTGGCCCAGGAGGTCTCTTCCAACTCTTTGATTCTATGATTCTTGACTCTCTTCACTCTTTCTGTGATCATTTCTGTTGCTATTTCCAAGGTTCTCATTTTGTTCTCTGAAAATTTATTCCCAAAGTCTTTTATCCATCATCATCATCATCATCATCATCATCATCATCATTATTATTATTATACGGGATTTGAGCTCTGTTGTAATCCAGCACTCCAATCACAGCCCTGTGCTAGCTCTCAATCCTTGGTCCAGACATTTCAATGGAGAATTAAACTAGAAATCCACAAACAAGGGACTGTATTCTCTGGGCAGAGAATATACATCTTATTCACCTGCCCTTCTGCATTATGCGCTCACCTTATCCATACCGCAGTCGCACTCCTCGTCGCCTTCCACCATGCCATTCCCGCAGATCTTCATGACATTGTCGTCTTTGGGCAAGTTCATGAAGCAGTTCTTGCCTTTCTTGGCTAACAGGTTGCGATAGGCATTTTTGCTGCAGTTGCTGAGCTTGTGGCACTCCCTGAAACAGAATCAAAACAATACGCATTCAATTGGATAATGGTGATGACGATGGTGATGAATATCCAGTTCCGATCTCTCAATTGGTTTGCCTTTTCATATCAGTGTCTGCTTGCTTGCTTGCACAAGGCTGGAGGCCTGATTGATCCATCTACCTACTACCTATCTCTATCTAATCTATATATCTTATCTATCTGGAGGTTTGCCGGGAGTTGCAGTCCAGGAATAGGAAATAGGAAATATCTATGGGTTTGGATGCTCTCAAACAAATCCAAGGAGAAGCAAGCTTGCAGCTTGGAAGTAGTGCATTGGGAGCATCCTCCTCCCCTAAAGGGCCTGGTCTAGGGGATGGTGGGAGATGTCATTTTCACACATGCACTGTATCATTTATCTTTTTCGGGTTTCTGCTAGGTAGGCAGAAGCTGGGCTAAAGGTAAGAAGCTCACCCTGACACAGGTTTTGAACTGTCAGCCTTCCAGTTGGCAAGATTGATTGCAGTTTGGTTGATAACCTGCTGTGCTAAAGCCCGGCCCAAATCAATCAATCAATCAATCAATCAATCAATCAATCAGTCAATAATATGCAAGAGAAAGGATGCTGATCTATCTCATTCTGGCTTCTTGTCCTTGGAAAACTACCAATCCCTATCTTTATTACAGCTTGGTGATTAACCTGCTGTGCTAAAGCCCGGCCCAAATCAGTCAATCAACCAACCAACCAACCAACCAACCAATCAATTGATCAGTCAATAATATGCAAAAGAGGGAATGATGATCTATCTCATTCTGGCTTCTTGTTCTTGGAAAACTACCAATCCCTAACTTTATTGCAGCTTGGTGATTAACCTGCTGTGCTAAAGCCCGGCCCGAATCAATCAATCAACCAAACAATCAACCAATCAATCGATCAGTCAATAATATGCAAAAGAGGGAATGATGATCTATCTCATTCTGGCTTCTTGTCCTTGGAAAACTACCAATCAACCAATCCCTAACTTTATTGCAGCTTGGTGATTAACCTGCTCTGCTAAAGCCCGGCCCAAATCAAACAATCATCAATCAATCAATAATATGCAAAAAAGAGGATGCTGCTCTATCTCATTCTGTCTTGTTGTCCTTGAAAACTATCAATCCCTAACTTTATTGCAGCTTGGTGATTAACCTGCTGTGCTAAAGCCCGGCCCAAATCAATCAATCAACCAAACAATCAACCAATCAATCGACCAGTCAATAATATGCAAAAGAGAGAGTGCTGATCTATCTCATTCTGGCTTCTTTTCCTTGGAAAACTACCAATCCCTAACTTTTTTGCAGCTTGGTGATTAACCTGCTGTGCTAAAGCCCGGCCCAAATCAATCAATCAATAAATAAATCAACCAAGCAACCAACCAACCAATCAATCAGTCAATAATATGCAAAAGAGAGAATGATGATCTATCTCATTCTGGCTTCTTGTCCTTGGAAAACTACCAATCCCTAACTTTATTGCAGCTTGGTGATTAACCTACTGTGCTAAAGCCTAGCCCAAATGAATGAATGAATGAATGAATGAATGAATGAATCAATCAATCAATAATGTGCAAAACAAAGGATGCTGCTCTATCTCATTCTGGTTTCATGTCCTTGGAAAACTACCAATCCCTAACTTTATTGCAGCATGGTGATTAACGTGCTGTGCTAAAGCCCGCCCCAAATAAATAAATCAATAATATGCAAAAGAGAGGATGCTGCTCTATCTCATTCTGGCTTGTTGTCCTTGGAAAACTATAAATCTCTAACTATAAATTAGGAGTGGGGGTAGTGGTATTCGATAACGATTCTACAGTGTCGATGCACCTTGAGTCTCCATTCATGTTTTGCAGGAAGCCTGCCCTATTTGCCTCTTGTTGTGGTGCCTTCCCTTCTGTCCCTTGCATGTTGGGATGACCTTTCACTACTTCAGTCCTTTTTCAAGTGTCTTTTATTGTGTGACGATGTGGGGAAAAAATATTTTCTCTTAAATCTTTTTACTGCCTTGTACAGATGTATTTTCCCCTATTTAATTTAGCTGGGGCTTTCTTGTGAGCTTTTTCCTCGAGGCTTTTATATCACAAGCTTGAGACACTCTTGTAGTAAACAAAGTAACAAAGTTTATTTATAGCTTCTGGCTCCAACGCTTATGGTAACATTTGTATGTTCTGTTACAGTCTTGAGTCTTACATTCAATATCATTCACTTAGTTAACTTTTCTTATCAAACTTCAACTGTTTCACATCAACAAATATGTTACATTTTCATACATTCTTGACAGAGCTATATTTTGCCTTAAACCACACTGGGACTTATAGAATCATAGAATCAAAGAGTTGGAAGAGACCTCATGGGCCATCCAGTCCAACCCCCTGCCAAGAAGCAGGAATATTGCATTCAAATCACCCCTGACAGATGGCCATCCAGCCTTTGCTTAAAAGCTTCCAAAGAAGGAGCCTCCACCACACTCCGGGGCAGAGAGTTCCATTGCTGAACGGCTCTCACAGTCAGGAAGTTCTTCCTCATGTTCAGATGGAATCTCCTCTCTTGTAGTTTGAAGCCATTGTTCTGCGTCCTAGTCTCCAAGGAAGCAGAAAACAAGCTTGCTCCCTCCTCCCTGTGGCTTCCTCTCACATATTTATACATGGCTATCATATCTCCTCTCAGCCGTCTCTTCTTCAGGCTAAACATGCCCAGTTCCCTAAGCCGCTCCTCATAGGGCTTGTTCTCCAGACCCTTGATCATTTTAGTCGCCCTCCTCTGGACACATTCCAGCTTGTCAATATCTCTCTTGAATTGTGGTGCCCAGAATTGGACACAATATTCCAGATGTGGTCTAACCAAGGCAGAATAGAGGGGTAGCATTACTTCCTTAGATCTAGACACTAGGCTCCTATTGATGCAGGCCAAAATCCCATTGGCTTTTTTTGCCGCCACATCACATTGTTGGCTCATGTTTAACTTGTTGTCCACAAGGACTCCAAGATCTTTTTCACACGTACTGCTCTCGAGCCAGGCGTCCCCCATTCTGTATCTTTGCATTTCATTTTTTCTGCCAAAGTGGAGTATCTTGCATTTGTCACTGTTGAACTTCATTTTGTTAGTTTTGTTAGTTACTTCTTTATTTTCCTTAAAACTTAAGCTCCATTTTCCTAACTGCTTTTCTCTCACAGAAGTTCCTAAATGTCCTTCACAAACAGGAATCCCTAACTCACTCTTTTTGACTCTCTACCTGCCTATTTTTAAACTTAACTCCGCCCCTTTGGAATATTCAGCTCTCTCCCCCCAACTGCCATTCTGGCTCAGTGGCCTTTTCAAATCCTGGCCTACACTCATCTGCATACGACCAATTGGCTGCACGTATGCAAATTAATCTTGCCTCTACTGTTGCTACCCTATTTCTGCCAATTCTGCCACATTGGAACATAGAGCTATACATCAAAAATTTAACATAGATCAACAAATTCGCTACACATGTCTTCAAACGCAAACAGAGACGAGTGCTACTCACGCGACGGCGGAGTACATGATGCAATGCCCTGGCTTGGAGTCACACTTGCAGTCGCAGTTCCTGTCGTGGGGTGCCGGGAGATCGTCATGCGCAAAGCCAATGGCATGGCCCAGCTGGTGCGCAGCAGAGGCCCCGCTTTGGACCAAGGAGGGGAAGATCTGCTCGCAGGCATAAAAGACAAAGAAAGAGGACACTGCAGGACATAGTGATTGCAAAATGACTCTCCAAGTGTTGATGTCAACAGGTACGAGGCACTGAGGGGAGATGCTTTACTGAGCCTGACAACTAAACCCATTACTGTCCTGTCCAGAACTGGACACGGGGCTATTATTCCAGGTGAGGAGGTCTAGCCAAAGAGTGGACCTCTATCTTCCCTTGATCTAGACACTATACTCCTGTTTTCCCCTGAGGTTGAATATCTGCATTCAGTTCAAAGTTGGAGAAATAAGAATTGTGCATTGGAGACGCTTCTGTTTTCCCGGGTCATTGCAGATGGGCACGCGTAGATGAAATGAACACTCCACACTCTGTGGTTTACTCTGAGTCCTTTGCTGTTTTGAGTCTTTTTTAAGAGAGAGAAATGGGATGTAAATTATTATTATTATTCGCATATATACTGAGAGTTGCCCAGATGTGCCACTGCCTTCTGCTTTTCGCTCTTTCTCTTTCCTTCCCCTCATAGGTTTTCATCTTTTCTTTTCTTTTCCTTCCCTCTCTTCCTCCTCCTTCTATATTCTACTCTCCATCCTTTCCTTCTTCATTATTTTTCCATTCTTTTTCTTTCTCTCTCTCTTCTTTCCTTCTTTTCTTTTTTCTTCCTGCCTTCTTTTTTTCTTGCCTTCTTTCCTTCCTTCTTTCTGTTCTTCTATTCTTTTTTCCTCCTTCCTTCCTTCTTTCCTTTATTTCTTTCCTTTCTTCTTCCTTCCTTCTTCCGTTCCGTCCATCTTTCTTTCCTTCTTTCTTTCTTTCCTTCTTCCTTTCCTCTTCCTCTTTCTTTCCTTCTTTTGTTCTTTCTTTTTTCCTTCCTTCTTCCTTTCCCTTCCCTTCCCTTCCCTTTTGTTTTCCTTTCATCTTTCTTTCTTTCTTTTTCCTTCTTTCCTTTCCTTCTTTCTTTCCTTTTTCCTTTCCTTCTTCCTTTCCTATTCCTTCCTTTCTTCCCTCCTTCCTTCCTTCCTTCTTCCTTTCTTTCTTCCTTTCCCTTTCGTTTCCTTCTTCCTTTCCTCTTTCTTTTTTCCTTCTTCCCTTCCTTCCTTCTTCCTTCCTTTCTTCCTTTCCCTTTCCTTTCATTCTTCCTTTCCCCTTCCTTCCTTCCTTCTTCCTTTCTTTCTTTCTTCCTTTCCCTTTCCTTTCCTTCATTCCTTTCCTGTTTCTTCCCTTCCTTCCTTCCTTCCTTCCTTCCCCTTCCCCTTCCCCTTCCCCTTCCCCTTCCCCTTCCCCTTCCCCTTCCCCTTCCCCTTCCCCTTCCCCTTCCCCTTCCCCTTCCCCTTCCCCTTCCCCTTCCCCTTCCCCTTTCCCTTCCCTTTCTTTTCTTTTCTCCAACTCTGAGAAGGTCTACCTCACAATGTCCCCTGGCAACGTGGCTCTCTTGAGGGCTCTCTCCTTTCTTTCCCCCTTCCACTTTCTTTCCTTGTACCATCACAGAGGGTCACTTCAACTAGCAACACGCAATTCAGTGAAAACACAAATGGCTACTTCACCTAGCCTTTGACTTTAGATAGATAGATAGATAGATTAGTAGAAGGATAGGATGATAGATGGATGGATGGATAGATGGATGGATGAGTAGAAAAAGGGTCGAATAGAATGATAAAGAAGATAGATAGTAGGGCTGTCCAAACATGGAAAAATTTGTTTCTAAACTCGATTCGTTTTTAGGGTTTTTTTGCATTTTGTTATTTAAAAGAATTCCGAAATTTTCCTTAAAAAAAGTTCGATATTTACGAAATTTCGAAAATCATAAAACAATTACGAAAGAATTACGAATCGATTACGAATCGATTCGTTAATGGCGGCCGCGATCGCGCAATACGCTAAAAAAACTTCTGAAGCTTCCCTCTCCCTCTGTGGTTGACTGTTGGTGTGATAATTATATATTTTTTTCACTGAGAAAACAAACAGCAACCCTAAAACTTGCACCAGACATGCGGAAATAATAACGAAACATTTACGAATCAATAACGAATCAATAATGAAACAATTACGAAACAATTACGAAACGAATTGGAAAAAATTGTTTCATTTTTTAGTTGCTCCTGAATGGTTCAATATCGCTTCGTTATAAAAAAAACCGAATTTTTAACGAATTATGAAATTACGAAACGAAACCGCCCAGCCCTAATAGATAGATAATAGATAGATAGATAGATAGATAGATAGATAGATAGATAGATAGCGAGAGAGATGTATTCTCCACTTACTTGGACAGCAGAAACTGAGACACTGTTTGGAAGGCACAGATGTTCCTGCCACTGCTTTCCCGTTGGCTTCCCCTTGTCCATCATCCTAAAATATGGAAAGCCTGGATGTAAATGGCAGAATTTCATCCTTAGTGGATTTCATCCTTAGTGTGGTTTCTGGTTTGCCAAGTGATCAGTGCCAGAACATTGACTCAATGCTGGGTTTCACAGGCATCACTCCAGTCCACACAGGACCTCTCCAGGGTCCTGAATCTCATTCCCAAAACTGATTCAGCCTCCCTTGGATTGCTGGACGAAAAGGATCCTATTTGGCACTGTTGTTCCCATAAGGCTTGCAGATGCCACAGCCACATCATAACACAGCCTTTTGTATCTTTTGCTGACAAGGGCATCTGCACTAATCGGAAACTTCTCAAAGCACAGCAGACAAAGAGTCAGTACAAGAAAACCGCACTCCACACCAGAGCTGACAGCTGGCACATCAAAGCGTGGCATGGGCAGTTCCTTGACAAAATTGTGTTTTGTGTGTGTGTATATATGTGTGTATCTGTGTATATATGCGTGTTTGCATATATATGGGTGCATATATGTGTGGGCATATGTGTGTGTGTAGATATGTATA